>NW_026555335.1:12572550-12684447 GCF_029017545.1 Prosopis cineraria
TCAATCAAATGGCACTGGCATTGCGTGTCCAAATCCATTATTTCCACTAAAAATTGGCCTATATATAATCTCAATTACTTATTGTTAGGTAACTGATAATTAACTAATTAGCAACATATTTTTTTCCATGACACAATATATATAAATAAGCTAGCAGTGGATAAGCTCCTATGAGCATATAGGAATATAATATGGACCACCTAATAGCAAATAATTAACCCTAATTAAAGGCTATGTGGTGGAACCCTAACTAATAAAGCAAGGGCTAATTAACCATGTTGGAATCTATGATCACAACAAAGAAAACGTAAACAAATTTGCGAGAATAAGGTGTTCCCTTCACGGAAGGAAAATTAAGGATTAATGTCCTGTCCCTCTCATTTATACTTTCAGACTTTCTTACATTAGTCTGCTTCTTAACACCTGTATGTGAGGTTGCTTCTTAATTACTGCACAACACTTATGTCACTTTCACTAGTAGAAAGTCAAAGAAAGAGCATATGTAATTACTGGACACTTGATTCAACTGGCAAGTGAGTTGTATCCTCTTAATTAGAGGTCTTGATTTCAAACTCTAAAGAAAACGTAATAGCATTGGTGGTAAAGCTTCCCGATTTAGATTAGTCTAGGCTTTGTTTGTTAAAGTCTCTTCAACTCAACATGGGCAGACTCAAGATATCGGGTGCACTATAAAAGAAAAGTAAAAAAGAAAACGATGCATAATAAAGTATCTTAATAAGTGTACGTACGTATAGACAAATGCAGGAAGCATAGGAAGCATAGTGGTGGAAAGACAATAGAAAATAGAAAGGGCACGATTCTGCTGTGTCAATATATAATAATTTGCTGTCATCAAACCTGGTTCAATGGATATTTGGGATTAAATATACCCGCACTATGCTTCCAACTTCAACAATATCTATTCCAGATCATATATGTATCATAGAATATTAGAGATTAAAAGTACTATATTTTATTTTATGCTGTTGGACCTGGTTAGTATTTATTGCCGTGGCGTTTTTATGTTCCAAACTTAAAAAATTGACTGCAGCAAGACACACACACACACACACAGATTATGTGATTCTGTTAGTATCTCTGTGACATGGAAACATGTCTCGTTTAATCTATCTCTTGGAGACCTCAAAACTAAACAATGAACTCCGCGATTTACCTCGTACGTGGAGGTCGTTTGGCCACAAATTGCTTATGCAGAATCGCAACATATATCAGTACAGAGCGGAATTAGTGGATTAGTGGTGAAGAATATGTACATATATTTATATATTTATGTTGGCCAATCAGCAACTTGGTCATGTGTGACTGAATGTGAAAAACAATAACATGGTTTGAGGTTTGAACTTTGAATTGAAGACGAAGCCATAATAAGCAAAGGCAATCATTTGTGGGAGAAGTAGCGTGTCGGCATCGATTAAGAGCACTGTCGTCCCTAGTGCCTTCTACTTTCAATCCCACAAATTGTATCAAATCATTTTGATCAACTTTAATTATGTTTCCACTTTCATCAACTTCTAAAGCTTTTTCCGAATCCAAATCTAGAAGCAGTGAATGATTGGCTATAGGGTATTTTTCTTGGCCAAATATAAAAAAGAATGATTGGCTATACTTGCTTTGTTCCAATCACAAAAGACAATAATAAAGCACAGTAGTAGAAACTGATCATACTCTTTTAGTTTTTCCAATTAGGCTGTTTGGTTGATGGAATGACATGACTTTCCTTTGCATTGGGAAACCACATTGATCTGTGATCCGGGAGAATGAGGATTCTATCTCCAAAGTGAGCGAAAGGCCAAGTATATTTATGCACTGTAATTAATTAAACACAAGCTGATGATGACGTTGGATTTTCTAGATATATAATCTTCCATATATAAATCATGTTTTGCTTACTAAAACCTATATTTAAATATGGTTAACTGTAAATTTTGTAAGCTCAATTTATGTGATCCGTGTTTTATTGGGCTGCACTAACAAATTTTAGTTGACATCGTGTTTACAAGCCTTTGTGTGAGTTGACCAGTGATGAGTAGGTCAATTCATTAGGGTTACAAAAGAAAAATAAGTTGTTTGTTTTAGATAATTATATATTTTCTCCTAATCTTAGTATAAGGCAAAGTTCAATTTTAAAGCTTTCTTGGTTCTTAATATAGGCAAAGTTAGGGTATTAAAGATATGTTTTTAATTTTATCCCTTGTTTATTTATGTTGTTTGAAGTCCTATACATGCAACAATTCAGTATAATTATTAATGGTAAGAAAGATAAAATTAAAAAATTACATATTTTTTAACAACTTCAAAGAATACAAATAATGCATGAGAGAACAAGGGACACAAACATTCCTTCACAGATCACAGTTATATTCATCTAATCATGATCAATTCAGATCATCCCTTTGTATATATATCACAAGTAGCGTCTAAAGGATGACAAAACAGGGCATAAGAACCTAGAGGGACACACACACACTCTCCCCTCCTTCCAAACCACAATATAAGACATTTTGAAGCTTTGCTTGATCTAACATATAGGGTATTGGGTAACTTATAATTACTTTTTCAACTATATCCTTACTTCATTTATTACACTTTTTTTTTAAATGAAGCATTAAAATTTTAAATATCATTATCACGGTACTTATATATGATATTTACTAGAGGTATAATTTGAAAGATGCAACTTTTTTTTAAAGAAATTAAGATTTCAACTAATTTTTTGAAAACCATGAATTAGTTACGAATGCCCATATTTTGGTCTAGAAAGAGTATATTAAAATAAGATTATCTGTCAGCCAAAAAAAAAGATTACCATTAGTTTTTTTTTTGTGTCATTAGTGGTCCCACATAACAAAGCACCTCATTATTTCTCAACTTTGTTTTAAGGACAATTAAATTAAAATCTTATACAAAAAAATTAATTACTATAAGATTCAGTGATAACTAAACTTAAGAGATAGACAATAAATTGGGTCATCAATCTCTTTTTTCAATTATCAATAAACCTTGTATTAATTAATTTTTTTGTGTAAGACTTGAATGTAATTCTCCCCTTGTTTTACTCTCTAACCTTATTAATTAGTCTCACACCAAACAATCAGTTCTCCAAACAAAGCATATCATTTAGGTGCATTAATACTGAGAAATTTGGGCTTTAATAATCTTGGTCACAGGTTATAACCCTTTACTTGTCACTTGAAAACATTTGTGAAAAGGACTTGGAAGAGGCTGTGATTGGAAAAGAAATTCACTACTGCAGCTTCATGTCTTGAACACCACAAAATTCACCAGCCACTGGAAACAGGCTTTCATGGCTATCACAGTGATGAATCTTGTGTGATTTAACATTCTGGGACGACAGTGGCCGAGGAAATAACTGGGAGAAAGCAAAAGCACAGTAACATATAAGTAATTAAAAAAAAATAAGAATGTGGAGAGTGAGTAGATGATCAGTAGGAGTATTGAGTGGGAAGAGCACAGATGGATGCTTCCTCTAGAGAAGACACAAAGTATGAATTGCTTGCTGACGACATTATGGGGCATCCATGGCCTTTTATAGTGCACTTCATTATCTCTCACTGAATTCATCTCCAACCCTACACATTTTCTACTACGATTTCCCCACTACTTATTTTCCCATAGATCTTTACATACAAATCGAGAATAGGAATGAGAATGATAATGATAGTGGAAATGTAGTTTGATGAATTGAAATACTGAGTAAATTTGGCATGTCATGAAAAGGAAATATGTTTTATTATTTGATCAGATGTTGATATATAAAAATATTCTAAAATATTTGTTATTAATTTTTAAGAAATAGAAAAATATCTTTACATAAATAAAAATTACTAGAGTATTGAATTTCCTTCTCTTTAAGTGGTAAAAGAATTTGAAATTATAATAATAAACGATATTTGTCGGATTTAGAGGAATATGTTAGAGGGAAGCAATGACATGTGTTCTCCAAATAATAAACAGACAGACAGATGAATGCGATGTTTCAGTTGAAAGGAACTCAACATATACCCTCCAATTAATATTTTCTAGCTACTCATTTTTCCATTTGATAATATAATATTTCCCAAAATCGTAATTAAGAATTTGTAATCCAATGACCAAAGGGCGCAAACTTAGCAATATAAAATTGGAGAAAATGACTTTCTGAATTTTTTTTTTTGGCAAATACAAAGAGTAGGGTCCCTCTATAATAGAAATTATCTTTCTCAAGATATTAAGGATAAATGATAGATCTCTTTTAACTAAATTTTACATAGCCAGAGAAAATTTACAAGTATTAAATCCGAACTTCCCAGGCCCAGCATCATGCTTAAAAAGAAGAATCCAAATAAAAACGAAGTCAAGTCAAAGGAAATATTTGAAATGAATCTCTCTCTTTTGAGGTTAAATTGAGGATCGATAGTTCCACTGTATTGAATAAGGTTTAAATAGAAGGTGGGATTGGATCAGAGACCTTTTTGTGGCCGTTAAGAGCTGAATCTTCTCCATCACTTTCTTTTTTTCCTTTTTCCTTTTTTCTTTTTTTTTTTTTTTTTTTATAATCAATCTTCTCCGTCACTTTTGTCTCTGTTAATACTGTTGGTGATCTGATAATGTCTCTAAAGTCTCCTCTCAGGCTGCTTCAAAAATTCTCACTACTCCGACACCCAGTTTAGAGGATAGAGACTGCCTCTTTTGGAATTAAAAAAAAAAATTTAAAGATTGCGAATTCTCATCAGCTTTCAAACTGCTTCATCAACAACATATTAACTCAAAGGAATAAAGCTTATGCTTGGAAGAAAACTGGGAGAATTGACCTGCCTGCCAAATACACTGTCACTCTTCCTCTTTGCTTTGGAAAATTGTCGTCGAGGGTATCCTGTGACATTTTCAGTTCAGCATCTCAATAACAATTCTTTTTCAGTGTCACCAACAGGAATAGTCCCTGACAAACCTAAACTCAAACCCTGTAAACAGAAGTGTTTACATTTAATGCTTTGAACATGATTAGCTCAAAAAAAAAAAAATTCTCTTCAATGTCATTCCTTGGCTATCGAGAAGAAGAATATCCTAGGTATATATTCGTTGATTGTTTTATTTCCAGAGCTACTTGGAGTGGCCTCTATCAGATCTTCGTATATTGCCTCTTTTGGGATAATTTCATGGCTTGCTAAGACCATCGTTTGGAATTCTCCTGTAAGTTTTTGTTCAATAAATTATTGTCACTCTCCTTCATTTGGCAATCCAGACGCAAGGCTTTGGGTAAAATTTGTGTGTGTATTATTTCTATTTATAAAGAATAAAATGGTAGCTGGTAAAAAAAAGAGAGAGAGAAGAGAATAAAATAGTACAAAAGTAAATAATAATTTATTGAAATTTTAGCGGGCAATATCTTTGGATCCAAATGTTGTGAAAACTACATTTCATTACACAATAAAAAAGTGAAGCTAGTTTCCGAACACATTGTTCAAACAAGCGTCAGTACCTATAATACATACAATTTACACGCCCTGAAAGAATCCCAACTATGTAAGCAAATCAAGGTGAATATTAAAAAAAGAATTACTCTCCACGAATCATGTATGACTGGTAAGGCTCCCTCTTTATTTCCAAGATTGTGGACAAGTTCTTATCCAATGGCTGTTTCCAGGGTTCTCCATCCATTTGCATATAAGCATTTTTCCACTCCCCACCTATCAGCTCCAACCGAACAGCAGCTGCCTGCAAGGTAGGCACAAGTGGAATAGAACTTCAGAGCCAAGAGACGCTGATAGAATTAATCTCTGGGGTGACGGAAATTTCACTATGCCAAGCCAAATAATGGTGATTACGTTTGGCACAAATAGTATTGACTACATTTTAGACACAAGTACAAGGTAGGCCATGATCTGAATTCTCTGAATCTAAGAAATAAATGCATTATGTGTATCTAGATAGACAGTGAAAATAGTGTGTGAAAAGAAACAGGATTCCATACATAATTCTCTTCTTTTAAGCTACTCTCTCAAATATAATGCACTGCAGAAGATCTCAATTGGATACACAAGGCAACGAGCTAAATCTAACAGCTCCCACGGCACCAACCTCACTCTTCTAAGATTAAGGTGGGCTAATATTAAAGGTTCATTGCCACCTTGCAAGGTCAAAAGACTTTCTTCATACCAGGGGAAAAAAAAAAGGATTAAACAAAAAATGTGAAGAAAGAAACAGGGTAGATGGCATTCAGATTCACTTATTGATAAATGATAATTTTATATATTTTTATTCTTTTAATTTAGACTTTTAATTATTTATTTAAGGCTAATTGAGTTTAATTAGATATTATTTGATTTTATTAGCTAATATTCAGTTTTGGAATTTTAACTAACTAAATCTTTGATTTTAAAATATAAATAATATCTTTAATATTTTTGCACAGGTGCTATTTAATTTTATTTTATTTGTGCAGATTTTCTAGATTCAATTTGAAAGATATTGATGAAGAATATTTTGGATAAGAAGAATATGGGCATGCTTGGAGATCAAATCAAGAATCAAATCTTTAAAATTTTATTTGAATTTATTTTGAATTATTTAGTGTAATTTTTAATTAGGGTCCACTTTTCATATATATATATATATATATATATGAATAGATGGGGGACGGAGAGGAAGCACGATCTGGGAAAAAAAAAGGAAAGAAGGGAAACAGAGCAGCGATCGCCATTCGTCTTTCCTTCTTCCAATTTCTTGGGTGATGGTTTCTCAATTTTTCATTTCATGTTGTTTGATTTTTTATTTCTATGGAGAGCTAATTTTTTTTTGGTGTGATCAATCACAAACCATGATCCTAAATTTTAATCAGAGTCTTTAATATTCAGGAAAGATTTTATTTTAGCTTTATTCCAATTTTCTCTTCTTCTCTCTACCTCTAAATTTTATGCTTTAATTACTATTACTGATTAGAGTAGCTTTATTGCATAATTTTTGAGTTATAAATTTTATCTGAGGTTTTAATTGCTATAATCGATTGATATAGCATTGTAAGAGTAATTTGGCTTGGCTTGGGTGATTATCCATGCTTTGTTTTTGGTGTGGCTATAAAACAATTGTTAGGTTGTGGGTTAAAGGAGATTTCAATTAATCTATAACTTAACTTCTTGTTTAATTCTTGAATGATAATTTGAGAAATATTATAATGAAACCAGAATAATAAAGTTGAATAAAATTAATTTATTTTGTAGACGAGGAAGGTTAAATTTAGGTGATTGGGTTGTGATTGATTGCGCTGCTTGTTGTCGGTAATTTTCTTAATTGAATTTCCTCTATTTATTTATTTATAATTTAGTTTTTAATTTCATCATAAAAAAACCCCCCCATTATTTACCTTTTCATAATCATAATTTAAATAATTACTCTATTGACTCTTAGGGAGACGACCTAGGTTGCACTTTACTGCAAAATCTAGTTTTTATTAATTTTGGTGCTGTTCGACAGTAGTGTCACTTATTGATGGGTTATCTTCGGAGTTCTCAATGCACCCAACACGGGAGAACAGAATATTGTCCATCCAGATAATTAATGGTTAATAATGATTTTGAAAAAGTGCTCAAAAACCCCTACAATAACGGTGAGAGTTAATTACTCGATCTAATGCCACAATTTTAATCAGTAGTCAACAGACCATCAACGCGAAGGCATCCTCAGCATAAGATTTGAATGCAACAAAGCCAAGAGCAACATGGAAGTTTGATCCCCATGATTCCAAGTCCAGTCATGGAACATTCCACAAATGTGAAATCTACTTTGACTCAATCATTTCCAAGTCCAATACACCAATGTAAAATCTACTTTGACTCAATTTAGAATCCGTTCACCCTCCAATACACCAAGCAGTTAGGGATTCCTAAGTCACATTTTGCATTTGAGAAGTGAAAATTACCCAAAAACACAACCCATAAACAATTTCAAACTAAAATATATCGTACCTGAGCAATGTGCTTCGCAGATATAAGTTCAAACATGACAAATGATGCATGCCATCCTTGCTTTAGACCAAATATTTCCAGAAGTCCATCATCCACATGGGCTTCAACAAATTGTCTCTGGAATTACGAAAAAGCCCTTTCAGTTAACCTCCTTAAAATTGTAAGACATGATTTACAGCATCATCGTGCAAGTTCATATTCAGTAATAATCACCAATCAGAAGTCCATGGCAATCACCATAATAAGTGTGTGTTTGGATAGCCATGTTAATCGATTTTTTGAGGAAAAAAATTGATTTTTGCTTCAATTACCCAAACAGCAACTTTTCCAAAAAATTGATTTTTTGCCAAAGCTGAAAGAATGAGCTTTTGCGTTCAAATTTACAAAGGTATTGGGAAAGATTACAAAGAAAGGCCGAAGAAAAATTATAAGAAAGGTACAAAATTTTATAAAAATAAAACCAAACTCTCTTCTCTTCTCTTTTTTTTTCTTAATAAAAATTAATGTTTGGTGCTTAAGAATTAAATATTTCTCTTTTATTAAATTTATTTTAACTAAGATATATTGAGTTACTTATTTACGTAAATTTAAATGTTAATATTAATATAATTTAAATTTTTTAATTAATTAGATATGTAATTTAAATAATATATTTTACTTCTTAAATAAAACGTAACAACTTTAATAATATTAGATATAAATTTATTAATAATTTAATTTTAAAAGGCAATGTCCTTTATGGTACTTTATACAACTAAAATTGATTCTGAATTAATTATCCAAACATCTTCAATTCTGTTAAAATTAATTTTATAAAAACAGTATCCAAACACATTGTGTTATAACATAATCAATTATGATTAAAATTTACCATTTAATCAATTATTTTCATAATCTATTATACTCAACTGAAATCTAAACGGACACTAATGCTCCCAATCATAACACAACCACCAGGCACTAGAGACTGAGAAGAAACTCAGGCATACATAGTCCATGATGTGATACGACAAAGGGTTTAACTGCTTTATGGAAATGTCTCTTGGAAAAGAAAAAATTGAAGTCACATTTCAGTCACCGAAGGGGCACAAACAGATTTATTGATGTCTCCAAAATAATACAGGGGGTATTCCAAAAAGCAAAAAGATATAATCAGAGAATGAATGCTTTAATGGTTTAAGATTATCAGTATGACAGGAAATATCAGACAACAAAAAGAGAATACCTTTTCCAAATACTCAGGCTTTGGTTTACCCCAGGGGTTTCTTCCACTTCCATAGCTATGAAGATTCATAGCAACTATTGACCTTACACTGAAAGGAAATAACATAATCTTATCACATAGAAGGGGACAAACCAAAAAGAATAGCACAAACTTGACTGCTGATACGCTACATTTACTGAACTGTGCATCTATGAACATGGAAATATAAGAACAAGACCAAGACAGAGGAAATTCAGAACCAAGAGAAGAAACACACAATCCCTAGCAACTAGCCTCATGTCAAAAGTAATGATGTTCAATTAAATAGGGTGTTGCTTCGTTACCCAGTTGATATGAAAATAAATAAATAATCACCTTGAAGGAACTGTAACCTTCTCCCAGTCTGAGCAATTGACCTTTTTGACATGGATCCGCAGTATGTTGTTAAGTCCCCTAATAACAGAAAATTAATACTCAAGTAATTAGGAATACAATATAGGAATCAATCGTCATCCTTAATTACTGGAGCGTAGAACTTTGATTTCCACAAGATAAAGGTTTTCCTGAGATTATTGTAAATAATCAAATCCAAATTTATGAACTGCATAGGGTAGCAGGCATCAAGTGAAAATCCACGTAACTAGAAACAAACTTCTGACAGAGAATATAATGGAGAGTCAACAAAGGAAGAAAAAGGGGAAATATCTACAATGGAAGCCAAATCAAAATTCAGATCATGTGCCACATTATGTCAAAGGAGCACAACAACAACAATAGGCCTTACCCTACTAGGTAAAGTCGGCTACACGAATTGCACAACACCATTATGCTCTATCATCAATATTGTTAACTAAAAGTCATGTTCAACAACTTCCGTAAGTGTTCTCTTTGGTCTTTCTTTATCCCTCTTTAAAGGGTTCGAGATTATTCATTTCATTTTCCTCATTAGTGCCTCCTACAGTCTTCTCTATCCATGTCCAAACCATCTTAAATGATTTTCTATCATTTTCCCCTCAATAGAAGTCACACCTTTAAAATTACTGTTATATTCCAGCCTGGCAGTTGTGGTATTTCGTACTGACCATGTCCTTCAGTATTGTTTTTGATATCAAGAAGTTCCAGCCAAAGATCTTGGTACAACCCAGGGAGCTGTGATGAGTAAGATTCTAGAGTTTTTATGGAACACTTTGTCAATAGTAGGGATGTGCACTACGGGATTAAGCAATGTTAAGAAGCTTTCTAAGCTTCTACGAGAGGCTAATTTCTAACTCTAAGCAGCATTGGTATTGACAGTTTAGTAAACCCAGAAGGTATAAGGTTGTGAAAATAGTTACTCCAAGAGTTGTTAATTGTTCAGTCAAATACTCCAGATTATATAAATAGTTCATTATACTGCACGCAAAGCAAAAGGGATATGGGACTTTGTTTGCTTAGCCTAAACTTGATTATAGTTCAGACCCCAAAAAAAAAAAATGATTACAGTCGAATATAGAAAAAGTTGTTGAGTCTCCCAATAGTTTTTTTTTTTCTTTTTTAACAAAAAATATTAGCCCCTTCCTTTTCTCCGTAGTTTCATTTTTCCAGTCTCCCTGTTCTATTAATATTATTATCACGTATTAAGCAACATGGCAGAAAAAAGCAGCTAGAAGAATGCCAAAGCAGTCATTTCAAGGAAGGAGGTCAAACAATTATAAGAGCAATTTGTCTGCTAATGGCATTATGAAGAGAAACTTTAGTTTCTTAAGTTTCTGAATAAATGGCTGAATTCTTTAGAGCTGGCTATTTTGCCATTGTTCTTTCTTCTATTCTCTTCAATTGGGTTGTATTTGTAACATACTACAGGTTTTGTATATTATAGCTTCAAAGGGAGAGTAAAGAAGCGTTAAGAATTTTGGAATAGCCTTTACCTTAAACTTGGATCACTAGTGCAAGGAGTGAAAAACCAGCCTTGCGTGCAACCATAACCAGAATATATTATCTGCAACCAAGAAAATAAGATTGGTCCACATCCATGTATTGGAATGACAGAGAGCTATAATATCATTAAGGGCCCATGAATAAATGGAAGCTGTTAGCCTGTTAATGCAACAAGTTATTCTAAACACACAGTTGCTCAAACACAAGAAAGTACCACCTTTTTACAGATTACCTGCTCAAAACAGGTTAACATATAATTTAGTAATTTAGGCATAGGGACCCTACTTCGGGGGAAATAATAATTTATGTTACCCTAGCAAGCATTAGTCAACTGGTCTAGGTACATCATACCTTATTCGCAATAGGACCATTTGCAAGGTAGGGTTTCTCATTGCGTAGATGATGGAAACCATAAGCCACTTGGGCATCCATTCCTGTATGATAAAATGACTAAATATGAACAACGAGAATGTTCACAAATAGAATGACATTTTATTTGTGGCATCTGAAATAGCTATCGCATCAAACCTACAAGTAAAAGCAGTACATTCATAGTTTCTAAGTTTGTTCTGTACCCCAAAAAAACTAGGAAAGGAACAAAAGCAAAATTTCAAGTGTGATGGCATTCTCATTCAAACGACAAATTGCAATCCCAATGGCATCAAGCATCTTGCAAAAATTGCCGAACCAATCCTTGCAAAAAGCAGTAGACTTTAAAGCCAGCTTGACTCCATTCTTAAATTATTCCCAGGATAAATAAATACTAGGCAGACACCAATCAAAGTAATAATCCCTTGGACTGAATTCTCTCTTGTCTGGTAGCTTCACCCTCAGATCACAAAGGTTAATCTTGACTAAAAGTTCAAGGCAAGACCATGATACAAGCATTGTACACATCACAATACCTATACTGAAATAATTGTAGAACACTCCTTCATGATAGTTAACATTCTCAGGCAGTTTTCCCTCAACTTCCAAATCCTGCATACACAAGAAACTTCCTAAATTGAAAGAAAAATTCTTTTGCTGATATAACATGTATATGGAATTAGAAGAAATTATATTTTATACTACAAAAATTAATTTAATACATAAAGACATTATTACATTGAGGACTTTAAATATGACCCAGTCTTTTCCAATATGCCGACCTATCAATTTTTCAGAGTAATTTGAGCATTTTTAGAGGTGAAAAAAAAAACATTTGAGACTCACAAGTCAATTTGACAAGAATGTAAGAAAAACTTGTGCCATTTTCTTCAACCTAATGCATAAAGTTTCCTTTGGTTATAAAAAAAACTGATAAAGAGCTCAACAATGATGAATTACTAAGGGTTTCACTTTTTAAGTCACATTGAGAATATAGAAAACACTTAAGGAGAAAGGAAAGAACCAAACCAAAATATATCATTTAAAGACTCAATTATGCTAAGCATTGACCCCTCAACCTTCATTTACACTAATACAATGACCAACAAAGACAATTATACATTAGTCAGCCTACTTTTTGTGAGTGATTGATATGTAGTTGTAATAAGAGGGGTAGTTAGGCAATTAGTAGGGTGATTATAATAGGGATATGATAGACCACACCTACAGTGGGAGGCAGTCATGTGTGCAGCTGACTTAGTCTCAAATTATTCTGTCATTTTATTATTTTAATTATTTTCCGTTGCTTTATTCCCCAATATTAGGAACTATCAGATTCTGTTCAAAGTGTCCTAAGATTTAGGAACAGTTATGATTTTATTTTCAATAAATAAATGTTGTTCAGCCTGTTATGCCCGCTAATCCAAAGCTTAAGGTTGCGGGTAGTCATTTTAGGAGTCATTTGTTACTTTGCAGTCTATATATTGGGTCAGACAGCTTGTAGCAGTGACGGATCTAGAAAAACAAATTGGTGGTATATTTAAAATAAATATTAATATTTTTTATAAAATAAATTTAAATATTTATTAATTTTTATTAAGGATAACTCCGCCTATGTTTATAGCCGGTCCCAAGCCCGGGTAAAGGAGGAGGGTTGTGTTAGGCCATCAACAGCCAATGTAAAAATTTGTTGAATCTATCATGAACATGGACAATAGACGTTATAATGTTAATGCTAGGTCGTTGCCCGTAAGTAACGCGCTGCATGGCTCGAGTACAGTGATAAGTGAGTTAGAGCCGCTGCATCGGCGCCCGGATGTAGTGTTAAATGAGCAAGGGCTACCGCGTCATTCTGGACGCACGCGGCTAAAGAAGTTAGTCCATAAGAGCAAAATTAGATTTGGTACTTGGAATGTTGGGACATTAAATTGTAAATCTGTAGAGGTTGTAGGGGTTATGATTCAAAGGAAAATCAATATCCTTTGCTTGCAAGAAACAAAATGGCGTGGAGAAGAAGCTAAGGATATTCAAGGTTTCAAATTTTGGTATACAGGAAAAGTAAGTGCACGCAATGGAGTAGGCATCATTATAGATAAGGAGTGGAAGAAGAACGTTGTAGAAGTTAGCAGAATTGGAGACAGAATTATTTCTTTAAAAATGATAATTGGACGTGAGACTGTTAATATTGTTAGCGCTTATGCGCCGCAAGTCGGGACAGAAGCCAGTCTTAAGGAATTATTTTGGGAGGATCTGGAGGGGTTGATTCGACACATACCACAGAGTGAAAAGATTTTTATTGGAGGAGACTTTAATGGGCATGTCGGGAGGGAAGCTGGTCAGTATGCGAGGGTGCATGGTGGTTTTGGTTTTGGAGAGCTAAACAATGAAGGGCAAACTCTTCTTGATTTCTCATTGGCGTATGATTTTAAGATTGCCAACACTTGTTTCAAGAAGAGAGATGAGCATCTCATCACCTACAAAAGTGGAGCCTCAAGGTCGCAGATTGATTTTCTTTTGGTTAGGAACACAGATAGAAAACTTTGTAAAAATTGTAAGGTGATCCCTGGAGATGCTGTAACGACACAACATAGGGTCCTAGTCCTTGATGTGTGTATTATGAGTAAAATCCAAAAACGTCGACAAGTAGTAACACCAAGGATTAGGTGGTGGCAATTAAAAGGTGAGAAGCAAGATATTTTCAAGCGAAATCTTTTGGATAAAGGAATTTGGGATTCTCAGGGAAGTGCTAACATCATATGGGAGGATATGGCTAAAAAGATACGGGAGGTTGCAAAAGTAGTTTTGGGAGAATCGAAAGGTTCTGGTCCGAGAGATAAGGAGTCTTGGTGGTGGAATAATAGTGTACAGGACAAAATCAAGTATAAGAAGAACTGTTTTAAAGCCATACATTTGTGTAACAATGAGGAAAATTGGGAGAGGTACCGTATGGCTAAGAAGGAAACTAAGAGAGCTGTGGGTGAAGCTCGTTCTAAAGCTTTTGAAGAATTTTATAAGAACCTTGAGACGAAGGAAGGAGAGCAAAATATTTACAAGATTGCCAAGAGTAGGGAAAGAAAATCAAGAGATCTAGAACAGGTAAGGTGTATTAAGGATGAAGAGGGAAGAATTTTAGTTACAGATGATGAAATTAAAAATAGATGGGAGACTTATTTTTCTAAACTTTTCAATGATGGAGAGGATTCATCTAGTAACTTGGAGGATTTAGTAACTGGTGAAGGAGAACAAAATTTGTCATTCTATCGAAAAATACGTGATAAGGAGGTAAAGGAAGCTCTTAAGAAAATGGCAAATGGTAGAGCTAACGGACCTGATTGTATATCTATCGAAGCGTGGAAATGTTTAGGTGAAGAAGGGGTGAGATGGTTAACTAAGTTATTTAATGTGATTTTACGGTCCAAGAAAATGCCCGATGAGTGGAGGAGAAGTACATTAATTCCTATTTATAAAAATAAAGGAGATATACTAACTATAGAGGGATTAAACTCATGAGCCACACAATGAAATTGTGGGAGAAAGTAATTGAGCACAGGTTGAGATTGGAGACAAGTATTTCTGAGAATCAATTTGGTTTTATGCCAGGTAGATCAACTACAGAAGCGATTTATCTACTAAGGGGATTAATGGAAAAGTATCGTTGTAAAGATAAAGATCTACACATGGTTTTTATTGATTTGGAAAAAGCATATGACCGTATACCAAGAGAAGTGCTTTGGAAAGCGTTGGAAAAAAAGGGAGTACGGATTGCTTATATTAAAGCCATACAAGATATGTATGAGGGGGTAAAAACTAGTATAAGAACGCCTAGTGGTCAAACAAAGGATTTTCCTATAAAGATTGGGCTACATCAGGGATCATCTCTGAGTCCTTATTTGTTCAACTTGATTTTAAATGTTTTGACGGAACATATTCAAGAGGAAATCCCGAAATGTATGCTCTTCGCGGATGATATAGTTCTTATAGCAGAGACAAGAGAAGAGGTTAATTGCAAACTTGAGTTATGGAGGAGGACATTGGAGTCGAAAGGTTTTCGTCTGAGTAGAAGTAAGACGGAATATTTATATTGTAAATTTGATAAAGGACTATTCGAAAATAATTTGGAAGTGAAATTGGGAGATCAAATTATACCTCAAGTGGAAAAGTTTAGATATTTGGGAGCCATTATCCAAAATGATGGCGAAATCAGTGGAGATATTTCACATAGAATTCAAGCTGGGTGGTTTAATTGGAGAAAAGCTAAAGGAGTTATTTGTGACCGTAAGGTGCCTAATAAACTTAAAGGAAAGTTTTATCGTACTGCTATCAGACCGGCAATGTTATATAGTAGTGAATGCTGGGCTCTAACGGGACAGCAAGAACATAAAGTTGGAGTAGCAGAGATGAGAATGTTACGATGGATGTGCGGACATACACGTAAAGATAAAATTCGAAATGAGCACATACGTGAAAAAGTGAGGGTGGCACCTATTGAGGAAAAAATGGTAGAAAATCGGTTGAGATGGTTTGGGCATGTACAAAGAAGACCAAGGGAGGCACCAGTGAGAAGAGTGGAACATATAACTTTGAGTCCGATTAAGAGAGGTAGAGGAAGGCCTAAGAGAACACTCTTGGAAGTTGTTGAACGTGATCTCTTAATTAATAATATTTCTAAAAGCTTAATAAATGATAGAGCACAATGGCGTCTTGCAATCCATGTAGCCGACCCCACCTAGTGGGATAAAGGCTTGTTGTTGTTGTTGTTGTTGTTGTAATTTTTATTAAGGATATAACATAATAAAGTTAAATGCTAAAAAGAATGCATAAAATAAAAAATTACTTTTTAATGGGATAAATTTTTTTAATCTTTTAAATCATAAATTTTTATATGGGAGAAGTGAATTTTTGTAAGGGGGCAAGTGAATGTTCTGAAATGATGGGGGCAAATGAAATTTTCTGATGGAGGCATATAAAAATTTTGGGGTCTTGTTATCTAATATTTTCTTGGCTTGTGGGGGCAATTGCCTCCACAAGCCTTAATGTGGATCCGTCCCTGGCTTGTAGACATTATTCCAGATTTAATCAGAAATTATTTGCAGTCATTGGGGATTCTCTTCTTGACTTGGCTACTAGTTTCTTTAAGTGAGATACTTGCTTAGAGAGTCTAGCAGATTTATTTTCGCTTACATCAACTCCATGCCGTCTACCAAGATATCTGAACTTATGATGAAGAATTGAGTTTGTTTTCAAAAAAAAAAAAACCTTAATTCTTCATCATAAGTCCAAATATCCTCATTACAATCACCCTATTAATTGCCTAACCACCCCTCTTCTTATAACAACTAAATATCATAAACATTGTTAACTGGTTTTGCTATAGAAATATTTGATTTTTCCCCTGTTAAAGCAGTCACATTCATGCCTTCAATCAAAATCAAAGTAATGACATATTCCATCACCAACTTTATATATAGATGACAATGATGATGACGACAGCAATTACAACAACAACAATAAAAATTTCAAAATGAGCTTCAGAATATGCTCAACCTGAAGCGCATGCCATAACTATAATCACTTGTAGCATCAAAAAAAAGGCAAGGTACCAGTGTTCCATATGAAAAATAAGGCAAGTATGCGATGAAAAAGACCAAATCCACAACCTCATCCAGAGTTAACTCTTCCGTAGGCTTCAGAGAATATGGTGCTTTCAGAGCTATGCCATCTGGCATTGAAAGTGAAACTCGCCAACTGCATTAAAAACACACCAAACCAGAAAGGAAAACAAACTGAACTGATGTGAGAGAACAACAGAAGTCATTAGAGCAAAGAGAACCTGGAAAAAGACCTAAACATTTCAGACAACTCTAATCATCTATAGAATTTCGTCCATGTTGACATAGACAATGAAAGCTGTACTGTTAACTTATAGGCTCCATGCTTTCCATGATAATACAAATGGTTATGTAAAGCACAAAACCTCAATCATTCAATTTTCCAAATTCATATCTGGCACCAAAACAAACAGTGTCAAAAAGAATATGAATATCAAGTAACTGGAAGTAAAAAATATCCAGAAAGATAGCAGTTACTACTTACTATTATCGAATCTTGTCAACTGTGTGTTGAATTTAGTGTAGGGGACTATTTTGGGCATTCCCCATGCTTTTACCGTAATATATATTGACATGTCATCTTATGAAATAAGTTTAAACTTTCACATCAATAGTAAAAGCTAAATGAGCTTCTTGCATCTCAGTTTATTTACTTAAATGACAGATGTTATTATACTGTTACAAGCATTGACGGTCATGAGAAAAAAGTACATATGTTCATGGAACAGACCCATAACCTGCATACAGCTTTTAAATTTCTCTTGTTGCATATAGAAGCAGTCAATCCAAAATATTTAGTGTTGTGAGTTCTTATCATACTGTATTTCAGAAAAGACTCCAGTCAAATTAATGCCTAAAAAAGAACAAGAAGATGTCATTAAACAAGAACAAGACCTTATGGAATGAAAACATAAGCATGGCCCCCAATATAAAATCCTCCACACGCATACCTTTGGGCATTAACCAAAACACAACACACACACACAACACCACACTTTGTTCGGTAGACAATAGTTAACGGCAGACAGCTTTTTTTTTTTTTTTTTTGCACAGGAGAAAGATAATTGATAAAAGCTGCAATTTGACACTGCAAAGTTCAAAATTAAGATAAGATCGCCTATATTACCAAAAAAAAAAAAAAAGATAAGATCACCTATCCAAACGACAAATTTGACCAGTACCAGCCCTGTGAAGAGATCTCTTGATAGCTGACTTCCAAGCATAAGGAAATGACCCACCCTGATGACAGATCAAATGCACATATTAACAAAGTAGAAAACACTAATCTAGCCCATAGTTTCATCGTATATGGATTCTTACCCAGCCAAAACTTCTGGATAGATCGTTGCCTGTACCAAGTGGTACAACCCCAACAGGAGGAACTGGCAGCCGGCCTTCTCTATGAAGTTCTGTGAGACATCCTAACACCCAACCAACTGTACCATCACCTCCTGCAACCTGTCCAACCACCCAGCATAATCCAATGGTAATTCTATTTTAGAAGGAAATGGATTTAATTATGCGGTATTGGCATTACAGCTGATAACAGAAGAAGAGGAATATTTTTTATACACTGTAAATTGGATGTAGAATGTAAATTCATGATTGAAATAGATTCATCAACATACAATAATTTTGTCAAAAAAAAAAAATCAGCATACCATAACTCTTAATCTCTTACGACATTCTTTGGCACAAGAATCACCAAGACCAGCCAATGTCTCCAGGCAACCTAATCCATACTTGACAAATTCATGAGGCTTCACATCTATTAGGTCAAAAACCTACAGTACAAAACATAATTAATCATGACATGGAAGAAAAAAAGAATTAAGATCAAAGCAAGAAAAAGCAGTTCCTGCATTCATTTGTCTCAAACTAAAACTTGCATTGTGTTAATGCAATTCAAATCTCGTTTAAATATGCTCTAGAGCCAAGATAAACGAAACATTGTCATGTTGAAAATAAATAGGAGAAAAGGAAGACAGGAAAGATTAAGGTTGGAGGTGACTTTAACTAAGAATGGCTAACACAAATTTTCAGCAGTTGAATTCTTTAATATTTCCTTTCCGATAATTAGGCTTGATAAAGGCATGCTAACAACAGAAAACGCAGCAGTGAGCTTTTTGTAAGCGTCCAGGGTTTGCGTAGTGAGAGTGAAAACGGGAAATGAAAACGAGGAGGGATGCACAAAAAATATTTAGTTTCTTGTCAGAACCAATTCTCATTTTGCATCTTTCAGTTGCTCCCTGAGTAGATATTCCATTTCTCAGTTGTTACGATTGCTTGTTTTTATTTCTTTCCTTTCATGTTACTCTCCAGTTGTAAGCCAACATGAATATGACACCGGCGTGAGAAACCCTTTGGCCTTTTCGCCGCTTAGTCTGCTCAGCACAAGAGTACTCCAACGCCTTAAGCAAAAAAGCCTCAAATTAAAATCATTAAAAGCAAAGCTAATCGAAGAAACACATTCACGCCGTACAACTCAGCAGTCACACACTCCTTGATCATCACTCCAACTCTAAGTTCTTCGTATCATTGCCAAACAGCAAATGCATGCACTTGGACAAAATCAACAACCACATAACAAAAATTCTTAATCAGCCTGGATCACGCAGTTTAAAAACCAATAAAAAAAATTGAATTTCGATATATTTATACATATATATATATATATCACCTGTTCATCACCCATCAAATACTGAAGCCTCTCCTTGAGCACAGAGCCAAGTCGGCCACCGCTGCGGCGATTAATAAAGACCACCATAGGCGTCTCCGGTGGCTCGACATTGCCATAGTCGTCAGCGTTGCGACTTCTGAAGTGGCTCTCTCCAGCGGTGGGATCCTGCAAGCGAATACAATCACGTATTGCCAACCGGAGGTACCGAGGCATCATGAGTTTCTGCTTCAACTCCTCCTTGTCAATCCGGAGCCCCGAGAGCCCGCATGCTCCAAACGACTCGATCACCGACGACCTCACCGTAATCTTATGGGAATCTCCCGCCGTAGACGGCCCTTCCATCTTCGTCTCCGGCGAGAAAGGGAAAAGCGAGACCTGGTTGGTTGATTGTCAAACTTCAACTTGAAACTGCAAGTTGGCCTCGCTGGATATATTATTCAATTCAAATTCTCAAAATTCTTTAAATTTAAATGCTTTAAATATAATAATATTTTTATATATACAGATTCGCGGCCGTAATTCTGTCTCAATAGATACAGTGTCGTAAAGCGCACTGAGAGAGATAGAAAGTGGCGTGCGGGTAAGGTAGGGTAATTTCACCTGATTGGCCAATCAATAGGATAATCATATTCTTATTCAGGGGAAGAGGATCGTCCCCATTTGCAGCAGGTTTCGGATTGGGATCTTCTAGTGAAAGAACATTTCTTCTCAATCTGGGGAATTGCCCTTCCATCACGCCCTTAATTACACAAAAAAAGGTAAATCGAAGAAGATTAGTCTACACGTTTAATTCAGCAGAAACTTCCTCTTTCTTTTCACCTCAGAGATAGTAGAATTAACGCGACCACGTTTTACGACAATGGAGCCAGGTTAACAGTGGATTGCGAAGTTTCGTGATCATGACAACGATATGAATAAGAATATTTTCTAATTTAGAATTAGAATTGGAAAACAATAAGAGGTTCAGCGGGAATGCGGGATATTGACAATATAATTTTTAATTCAGTTATGCATTTTAGATTTTTTTTGGGGCAAAATTTAGATTTTTATTTTTATACATAAAAAAAGTTGTTAAAGCAAGGTTCGAGCAGGGCAAACCGCTCTGTCTCTCCCGTGTGGGGTTTCAATCGCTCCGTTCCATAAGTACTCCTGTGTCCCTGTGCAGCTGTGCTGTGGTCCCCAGTACCTCTCTCTCTCTCTCTCTCTCTCTCTCTCTCTGACGTAGGCTGGCGAGGAGGTCGTCCGTGGATGGTGGTTCTTTGGGAGTTGGATTTTTTCTTTTACAGAAAAAAAAAAACAAAAAAGGAGAGGAAATCAATACAAATTTAAATCGTTAAATTAAATTTAAAATTTAGTTTTTATAATTTTTAAAAATATAAATTTAATTTAAATAATTTAGATTTATAATAAAAAATAATAATAAATAAATAAGAGAAACCCACCCTAATTTTTAGGTGGATTATATCTTTATTTTGTGTGTTTTTGTTGAAAGCTATTGCCTTCAATGGGGTGGGTTTTATAGGGTTGTTGGTCATGTTAGTGGAAGTAAGGAAGAAGGCGATTAGGGGTGAAAATAGAATAAGCACTTAACCAGAATCTACAATTTGACTTACTTTAGGTATAATTTAACCTAACTTATTTCATAAATAGGCTCTTGCTAAATTTAAGCTTTTAATTAAACATATTTAATTAAATAAATTATGCATATTTTTTTCAAAACCTAACATATGAACCCAACAGGTCGGCTTATTTATATATCACAAGTATATCAGTTTCACTATTTAATTTTTAATCAACTTATTTTTTTATTTTTAGTTATATTTTCAATCATATTAGATTTATATATTAATCTTAATAGTATTATTTTATTATTATATTGTATTTTACTCCTTTCATTAAAAAATGTAAGACATTTTTATGGAGTTAAATGTTCAAAAATATAAGGCATTTTTAGTCTTTCAAGGTGTAATTATTGTCTTTTTTTTCAAAAATATCCCTATTGATTATGACTTTATATTTATTGTAGGGTGTTTAATAGGGGTAAATATGAAAAGATAGGATTAGTTAGAAAGTAGATAACTACTTTATTGAGGGGTAAAATTTAGTTAAAAATGCCTTACATTTTTTAATGGAAGGAGGATTCAATTATTATTATATATTGTAATTATTATATATGGTAAGACGTATATGTTAATCTTATTACGATATATTATAATAGTTATAAAGTATATTTAAAACGTTTAAAACTAAAATACGAACCTATATAAAAGATTTATTTTTAAGTAGGCTTTCAAATCTAATTAGGCTTTAAGCAATTCAAGTCTGAATTGTAAAAAAAAATTTATACAAACTCAAACCTATTTGATTAAAATCTAACTCAGTTTAATCTATTTTCATCCTCAAAAGCAACGGCGCAAATGAAGGGATTTCAAAAGCCCCATGAAGAATCTCATTTTCTTAAGCTTCTCCTAAGTTTGGTTCAATGGCTACAAGATTCTAGGTGGAAGGCAACTCTTATGCTCATAAATCTCTTCTATTCCATCTGAATCTAATATGGTTCCTTGCCTTAAGACTTTCAATTTGGGCTAGTTGGAGGTGGTTTCGATTTGTTCATCGCAGCTCTAGTGGCTTTGGTTTGGGATGGGGCTGGTGGTGCTAGTAAAAGTTCATGGAAGGTGATGCGTTGCTGTGATTGGTGTTCGTGCTTCTCTTTTCACAGTGGAAAGTCGTGTGAAGGAAGTGGTTCTGCTCTCTTAATTAGTATCCCAATTAAATTGAGCATCACAAAAGTTACCACCTACTTACCACCAAATTCTAATCAATTCATTTAGCTACCAACGCTCAGGGGTCCACTTTTCAGGTGTTATTATGGGGGAGAATTAAGCAGTAGTTGATATCTACTTCCTCACGCAAGTGCAAGCAAGGATTAAATGAGGGGAGGGGAAAAAAATTTAAAAGGTCAAAAGGTGAGGTGTCTCATCTTCATCTTTTCTTTTAATTTGCATACATGAAGCATTTGCTATCAGGAGAGGTCAACCTCTCTCAAAATATAGAGGGAAATTTAAAAACAGTAAATCCCATTAAATTAGGTTTGTTTTATATATTAAAAATTAAACTTCTAATTATTTTTTTAAAAAAATAAGAAAAATATAATCTTTGATCCCTATAATTTCATCGAATTTTGATTTTAGTTCTTATAATTTTTTCTAGTGTTTTCAATTTTTATAAAAACAAAATATTAAAAAAAATTAAAATTACAGGGATTTGAAAAATAAGTACTCCATCTGTTCAAAAATGTAAGGCATTTTTAACTGAATCTCACCTTTCAATAAAAGTAGTTATCTACTTTCAAATTAACTCTTTCCATATTTACTCCTATTAAATACCCTACAATAAATATAAAGTTATTCATCAATAGGAACGCTTTAAAAAAAAGTAATGATTACACCTCGAAAGACTACAAATGCCTTATATTCTTGAACACTCAACTTTTTAAAAAATACCTTATATTTTTGAACGAAGGAAATATTATCGAATCTTTCTTAAAATTATAAGGACTGAAAATACTAAATAAAACTACAAGGATTAAAAGTAAAATTTAAAAAAACTATAAGGATTGATAATTGTGTTCCTCCCAAAAATATAAGACTTTTTCTCATTGACATCAATTTAACCGGGTGTTTTTCTTCAAATATTATTTGCATGGCATTTTTTTTTTCACTTGCTCTATTTATAATTTTTCCCATTATAATTACAATGTTCATCAATATTTTTATTCAAATCAAAATATTGTGTCTGTAATTAAACTTATAATTATTCTTTTTGCGATCATGTCAGTATAGCATTGCCACTTTAATTATGTTCAATCATCTATACCTTTCTCGGCCTTTGGCTAAGGTCAAGTGTGTAATTATGTTCAATCATCTCTTATCGGACTGTACCTATTTGTTGCTATGGGAGGCAGTTCCCCTTACTAAAAAGTGAAAATTCAATACAATGTCTCTACAATTCAATTCCGTCCCACTCATGTATAAAAATTTTCATTAGTGCCCCCATAAAAATTTCGTTTGCTTCTAATAAGAATTTCACTGTAGGGGAGAATGAGTGACTGACGATAATGGATGAAAAGATTAAATTAAATTAAACTAAAATAAAAATCAAAAGATTTGAAATTTCAAAATAGGGGCAACAAATTTTCTCGTTGGTCCAAAACAAGAATTTGTAGGTAAAATTATCTGATTTTTAAACAAAAAACTTATTAAACGTATTTTCAGTTTTAATGATTTGCTACTCGCAAACCCTTATTTACAACCATTAAATTTTCAAGTAAGATTCATTAAATTTATCAGTCAACAAAAATTAATTTTAACCATTAAATAACTGTTAAAATTAACTTTTATTAATGATAAGAATAATATTATAATATTTTTAAAAATTGAAAAAGATATTATATAAAAAATAAATTTAGGATCTTAGATACAAGGGCCTGTAATTTTAAGGATGCAACTTCCACTTGACCCATTATTTTTTATTATAATAGATTTTATTCAGACCGTCAATATTTTAATATTTGGTGAATTTTATTAGCTAAGTAGTTACATAAGTATTCTTCAAAAGTAATATACATATTTAATGGTCAAAAAAAGTAATATACATATAATTAATAAAATAAAATTAAGTCTGCAGTCAAAGAATTAAAATAAAACTAACCCATGTAATAATATATCTAAATAAATATAATAGAACGAAGCCAATTAAAAATTAACAATCATTTCAATTATAAAAACGGATAATATTATAACTTCCCCTTGCAACAAATTAATAAATATTTATAGAGTATTGGAAGGAGAAATATTTAGGTAAATCGAGTGCACCATATCATTTATAGTTTGGTCAATTAGAATGTTCTAAATAATCTAAATATAATCTTGTGTGAGATTTTTTAATTGATTTTTCTTATAACAAAATGTAAATTTAATTTATTATATTTCTCTCTTTACTATCATTAATATCAAAATTAATTTATATTTAATATAATATAAATGTCATATTTTTATTAAACAAACTATAAATGATGTAGTTTATTCAATCTACCTAAATTTTTTTCATATTGAAAGAGACTCAACTTCGCTAAAATAAGATGCGAGGTTTAAACTTTTTTTTTTTTTTAAGGGACGGGGGGATCATGTTGAAACAGTGACACCCAGTTAGGGTTAATAATTTTTTAATATATTCTAATATCAGATTATATTGGATAAATGTATTAAAAAGATATAAATTTCATAAATGTGAATCAATTAACTATATAAAATTCATAATAAATTAAATTATACATTTCGCAATTCGTGCACAATAGAATTTAACTTGTTTTTTGATACATTAAATAGAGATATATCCTAAAGCAATTAACAAAATGAGTGGTGTTGCGGTATCAATTGGCTGGCCATAAAACCAAGTTAAAGTAGTTGGGTGTTACGTATATCCAATGTGGCTAAAAAGCATTGATTTGGGGGATACGTGTATTAAATACAAACACATACATACAATATGATATGTAGGATGTGGTGATTTTCAAAATTTTAGAATATATGTGCAGAAATACAAACGCATTTTAATATTTTTAAAGGAAGACTACATTATATAACTTGGGTTTTAAACCAGTAATAAAAGGATATTTATATTAATTAACTAAAATTTTAATTTTTAAAGTTTTTAGATTATAAAGTATATAATATGTGATACGTATCCTAAATATATGATTGCAACATGAATGATACAAGACAGGTACATGTATAAGTATGACATACGAGTGCATCAGCGTTTCACACACACAAACACACATCAGTTTAAAAATGAAACTAAAGTTATTAAACTCATAAGTTTAAGTAAATTCATGATAGAAATATAAATTCGTATAGTAAATAACCGTTAAAATACGACTATAATTTAATGTAAATATATTAAAAATATAAATCAATGAAATTAAACTCATCTACATTAATAAATTATCATATATAAGACATAAAATTTGAAAATAGGAGAACTTATTTTTGGTATTTTTATTTTTAAAATATGGGAACTTATTTTTGATATTTTTATTTTCTTTTTTATTAATATTAATTTTTGCATTTCAATTTTTTTTTCTTTGAACTAGGTTTTATAACTTTCATGAACTGAATTCTTCATAGTATATACTTATTTCACTCAATAAAAAAAAATTACGAGTTTAATAAGTTTAACTAAGCTTGTATCTAATTTTAATTGATGAATTAGTTAACATAATTTTATAAGTTAGAAACATAAAAATAGTAAACTCAGAATTAAATTTGTGAGTTTAACCGAGTTAATTTATGAGCAAGTTGACATAATTTTATAAGTTAAAAATGTAAAAATGTTAAACTCGTAGAGTCAATTCAAGAGTTTGACAACTATGAATAAAACACATTCTTTATAAGATAAGATGTTAAAAAATATAAAACAGTCCAGGTATTTTAAGGTATAATTAAAAATATTTAAAAAAAATATTCTTAATTAGAAGTGTAATTATTACATTTTTAATTGAAACATCCTATTAAATAAGGATAAATATGAAAAGAGTATGAAATTTTGAAAGCAACTAACCAATTTATTAAAAAGTATAATTTAGTTAAAAATACCTTGTGATATCAAATGAGAGTATTTTTTTACTTTTTACAGAAAAAAAAGTAGATTTAAAGTTAAAACATTGAATTGGTAATTAACATTCATAAGAGCTCTATTTGATCCATTGAGCCCCTCTGCTTCAGGTCCAAGTCCTCTAAGTG
This sequence comes from Prosopis cineraria, assembly GCF_029017545.1. Classification (NCBI taxonomy): domain Eukaryota; kingdom Viridiplantae; phylum Streptophyta; class Magnoliopsida; order Fabales; family Fabaceae; genus Prosopis; species Prosopis cineraria. Next base: position 12,599,115 of record NW_026555335.1, read on the forward strand.
TATCTTATCATCCTTAAATCCTATCGGTTTAAATAATCTAGATGCTCATAATGTGCCACATCACAAGCCTTTTATTAAAAAAAGAGAATGATAGTAAAGCTAAAAAAAATGATAGTTAAATCTTTAACAAAAATTTTTGAAAAAAAAGAGTCATAAAAATTCATTCAAACAGTTATAAATAATAATTCTAAATATAGGTTGATAATTATGTCTAAAATTTATATGTCTTACAAGGCTTTTTAAAAAGAAAAACGACAACACTGAAAATTTAAAGGTAGACTGTTCACTATTCAAATATATTTTTAAAAGGGAGAATAATACTTAGTCTTAAAAGAGAGATTTAATGACAATTAGATTTTTGATAATTTTTTTGAAAAATCAATTGCAATTTAAATTTCTATTACAACTGGTTAAATTAATTTTTATAATTTTAAAAAAATTGAAAATATAATTATCATTGATTCATTTTTTGAGGACTTGACTATTAATTTTTCTTCCCTTAAAACCCTGTAACGTGGCACATTATGAGTATATACATTATTTAAATGGGAGGAATTTAAGAATGCCAGCGAACGCGGAGAGAAGAGTGGCTGAGTGACTTGAGTCTGCCTCGGCATTGCTCCGTATTTTTAAGTTTTGAAAGTGGGAGTAGGAGATGTTAAAGATTTTGCACAATTAATGAGGATGTGATAGGAACCAGTAATGCTGGCAAATTAATGTGATTTGAAAACCATATGTGGTTTTTTTAAAAAAAAATAATAATACAATTTTATCGAATTATATAAATAATTATTTAATTTTTTAAAATATTATAATATCAATAAAGTTTTTAAAAACTTTTTTATTATTAACAAATTAATACAAATAATTAAATTGTTTTTAATTTAAGTTTTCAAATCCCAATTATATTATTTTAAAAAAAATTATGAATATTAAAATAAAATTTATGAATAATAATTAATATTTATAATACTTAAGAAATATTAGAATTTATATTATAAAGTAGCGAATTACTATTAAATTCTTATAATTTTAAGAAAAAAATTGTGAATCTTGAAACAAAACTTATAAATGAAAATTGATATTTGAACTAAGAGTAATTTAGTTATTTATTTTAATTCCTTAATGAGAAAAATTTTTTAAAAACGTTATTGATATTATGACATTTTAAAAGATCAAATTATCATCTACATTATTTGAAAGTATTTATTTTTATTTTTTTTTTTTTGGGACAATTACTTATAAATTTCATCGAGCAAATTTATTTATAAATAAATCTCACTAAATTTATTTAGAAACTATAACTAACTCCCTTAGGACTTGAATATAATTTGAAATTGACATAAAAAGATAATAATACGTAATTAAATATATATATATATTATATCAGTTAAATAATTTATAACTATTTTATCAGTAATTTACAACTATAACTTTAACTTTTTATAACTGTAACTTCATATATCAGTAGTTGAAAACAATTAATATTAAATTTTATTAGTAACGTATAATTGTTTAATTATTGAATTTGCGAAGTTAAAATTATAAAAAGTTAAAATTATAGTTGCAAATGGATGATAAAGTAGTTATAAATTAATTATTTAATTGATGTAATATATGTTTAAATAAAATAGTATTATTTTTATAATTTAATTTTAATTACACTCATGTCTTAGAGACTTTGACTGTAGGTTTTAAATTTTAAAAAATTTATTATAAATAAATCTATCTTATGAGATCTATACGATCATTTGCCCCCTTCTCCCTTCCTTCCCGGGCCAACAAGCATTTGTGGATTGCCTGTACTAGCAGGAGATAAGGTTCCACAAGGGGGGGTGACGGTTGGGCAGTTATGCGCAATAAAATTAAAATGCCATGAAAATAATCAAAGGTGGTGAAAGCCTGAAAGGGATTGCTTATCGCTCCCACTATTCTTTGCCCCCACATTCCCTACGCATTAAAATTATGTGTTTTTATAACTAATTTCTTAATATTTACTCTTAAATTATAAAATATTTTTAAATAAAATTTTTATCAATAAATTTTATTAAATAATCTCAACAACTTTTATTTTTTCAAAACAAAAATATAGACATTTTAAAATATCATTCATTTAACATATTAAAAAAGAAATAGTCATAAAATAAATACATAGAAAAAAAAATGTTAAAATAAACATATTTAATGAAACTTTAATATTCTTAAAATATTTTATATTTGAGATATTAAATCTTTTTTAAAAGTGACTTACAATTGAAGATAAAGATAGTATTAAGTTTAAAGGCAAAAATAAATTAAACCTAGTTAGATTCTGATTAAATAAATTTGAGTATGTGGTGGGTTAGAAATTTAAGTCTAACCTAAAATTTATAAAATACTTTTTTTTTCAGCTCACGCATGAGCCTACAAAAGACTGACCTAGCCTATGAGCATATTTAAAAGGTTTACATAAAATTTAGCCTTTTAAACAAGCCTAAATATTAGGCTTTAAATAATGGTTAGGTCTATTAAAATTTATACATGCACAACTTAATTAACCAATTGCATAATAATAATAATAATAATAATAATAATAATGCAAATAGGTGAACCTGGCTAATAGGACAAGTCTTGTAAAAATAAGTCTCACCTATTTATCTAAATAAGTTTAATAAAGAACTTGAATTTGGCCTGATCTATTTCTTAAATAGGTGATGAAGTGGGCTTATGTCACGAGGCCAGTCTTTCAATCCACATGGCACTTAAACTTTCTTTATTTGAAGGTACTAAGTAAGTCTTATTTGTTGAAAAGAAGGATACTTGACAAAGTTAAAAAATGAAAGCCTTTAGAGCAGGGAATAAATGAAAGCTTGAGAAATGTAAAAGTTGTATTACTTTGAGAATCTAATAATGGTTACAAATGAGAACGACAGAAATAATTATAGACCTTCCTTTTTATCTATAATGATCCCGTCTCTTAAATGGACACTAAAGATTAATTTGATTCTATAGTTGTTACTTCTCTCTAAAATTCTCCATATAAATATCTACATAAAATATCTATATATTTACATATACTTTTTTAAAGACCATCTCAAAATATGTTTGAAACATTTTAGAATATTTTATAATATTTCAAATTATTCTATTCATTTTCACATTTCTTCATAAGCTTTTAGAACCTTCTTTATCCTTCTAAATTGTTCTAGATAATTTTGAATTGTTCCAAATGTTTCTAAAACATTTTGAAACATTCTAGATTCTTTTGAATGTTTTAAAATACTCTCTTAACCTCTTAAAATTTACAAAATATGGTACTAAGCTTATAATTTAACTAAGCCATAATACCTAGCTACCAGCTAATACCTCTTCTAAATCATAGTATGAAGTTTATAAACCATTGTTAATTATTCCCTATGGTCCAAAATATAAGCATTTTTCTTTAATTAATTTCAATTCAAAATATAAGCAACCTAATACATATAAATTTTTTTCTCATTTTACCTATTATATTTATTAACATAAATATTTGTATAAATATATCTCTTACTCATTATAAAGTGTATTGGTAATTGGGACTAGAGTAAAAGGGAAAAGCAAAATATAATTTTATGAAAATGAAGACTTTATTAATAGGTGTATTTTTCTTAAAAACTGCTTATATTTTGAATTGAAGGGGGTAATTTTTTACGCATATAAAAAAAGTTGGTTATTAAATTCTTGATTTTTTAAAAAAAAATTTACATTTTTCCTATCATATCCTTGAGTGGAATAAATATAACTTTTGAATTATTCAAAACACCATTATTAATTATTACTTGAATAAAAAATGATAAAATAAGGGTATAATTATCTATCCAATATCTTATATTTTAAATCAAGCAATATTTCTAAAAAAAATCTATAATAACTAGATATGTTTAGATTTCAATTGGAAAAAAAAAATATTAATAGAACGTAAGGATGTATAGATAATATTTTTTAAAATTAATTTTGATAAATCAAAAATGTCTGGATAATTTTTTTAGAATCAATTTTGAATATGCAAATTACAATAAAAGGTATTCATTTTTATAATGTAATATAGATAAAATTAATCCAATTAAAAAATAAATCAATGTATTAACGTGAAATAAATTTAATTACATGTACACTAAATATCAATTATGATATTCATGAACCATGATGGCACCATAAGCATTTAATTACGCTCCAAGGATCTCAATGGCCCTTGATTATTTTTATATTAAAAAGAATTGCATAGTTGATATTCTTTAAAAAAAATGGAAAAAGCTGTATTATTCTAAACAGCTCGCAGGAATGAATTTCCTAATTCCGATACCCCACACTCCAATTGTCAATTCCTCATTTTGATGGAAGAATAGCAAAAGTCACCCTCATCTGCGAAAGGAAATAGAGTTTTGGAAACCGTGGGGTGTCTGGATAAATGTTTCTAAAGTCATAGAGCTCTTTTGAATTTTAATTAAATATAATTAATTATAAAAAATTGATTATATATTAATTTCAATTATATTGATTATATTATAATGTTAAAATGGTTGGATATTGTTTTTTAAATTTAATTTTGATATAATTAAAGATGTTTGGATGATTTGATCAAAATTAATTTTAAATATACAAATTATTATAAAAGGCATTACTTTTTTAAAGTGTAAATATTAATTTCAAGTATATAATATTATTAAATTTATTAAAATCTTACTTTTTAATAAAGTAATTATCTACTTTTAAACTAACTTTATCTTTTTATATTTATTCTTATTAAACATCCTATAATAAATATAAAGTCACTATAAAAAAAGGTAATGATTACAGCTCAAAAGGCTAAAAATGTCTTATATTTTTTAATATCTAACTTTTCAAAAAATACCTTACATTTTTAAACGGAGGGAGTAAGAGTTTAATTTTCCATTATTATTATTATTATCATTATTATTATTATTATTGTTCTTATTATTATTATTTATTTATTTCCCGTCTGTTGAAGTAGAATACACAAACCCTTTACAAGAAACACTGCCTTTTATAATATAAATATTGATAAATTTACATGTTATTAAATATCTTGAATTTTATTTAATAAATAATATTATATATATACTAGTAGTCCTTTAAGATTTATATAATAGCGGTAGAAGATGCTGCACCCATATGTTCTATGCGATGAAGTTTTTTGAGTGACTCAAAATGGATTTAGTTTAGTTCACGACCTGGGGTGTATATGATAGTTTCACAATTCTGACAAAATAATTGAGGTTCAACAGCAAGAATTGAAAATTGAAAGCAAGTTAGATTAGCTTATGTCAAAACGGAGTTTCTGGACCAAAATCGATTTCTGAAAATTATTCCAATTAATGTGATACATGAAGCTCGCATTCCCAACTCAGAAGCAACCCCCAACCGACCATTCTTAAATTCTATTGTGGAACTGAGTTTTGGGATCTCATACCAATCTTTCAAGCTCCACAATTATTGCACATGCAAACCCACCTCATCTCTATTGTCTTCCAGCTACTCCTCTAACTTTAATTTTCTTTTTTAAATCAATTTTAGGTTTAAAACTTTATTTTTTAAAAATAAAAGAGGAGACAGAGTATAAAACTCTATGGGTCTCGTTTATATCTCCCGAAAATTAAAAATTTTTGACTGAGTCTATGTTAAAATTTGAACAAAATAAAATGTCACTATTACTTCCATTTCAAGTATAATGTCATTTTTACCTAATGCGTACCCACCAAGAATTAAGTTTTCAAATTTTTCCAATTTTACTCTTGTTTAATGCATAAGGAATGGACCATACTATTATAGGACTGGCTACCATTAAGGCCATAGCTATCTTGTATGGCTTACAATTATATTGAAGCAAAGGTTTTTAAAGAGTTAGAGTATTCACTGATTATACAGAAGCGATCAATCTCTTACTTAAAAATGAAAATATTAGTTTCACCCACATACTAGGTCAAGTTAAATTCCTTTTCATAAGGACTAAGTTATGTCCTTAAAATTTATGTATGTGGAAGTCAATTTTAACACCCACTAATTGGCTAAAAATGCTTTAGATTGATTAGGTATCTTTCAAAGAAAAATTAACTGCGACCTTATTATAATAATGTGGTGGCTAATGAAAAGTTGGTCTTAACTTGTTCGTTGCTTGTAAACTCTTTTGAGTTATGAATCATTTTTTCATTGAAAAAAATGCGTGAAAAATACTTTATATGAGGAAAGTAATTTCGACACACTATAGTAAGAACGTTTTGGGTAAAAAGATAATAATCATCCTTAAAATTTGCAAAATACTTTATATAAGGAAACTGGAAACATAAGACCTTAAAAAAAATACCTTATATTTAAAATGATGACAATGTGTGCATGTTATAGGCATATACTTAGTAAAAAATTAATTTCATATGATATTTTTTTCCCTTTGACAAGTTCGTATATGAGGACAGATTTGAGTCTCCAACTGTGAAAAGGAGACGTCAGTGTTTTGGTGGTCCAACCCTTGATTGTGAATTTATTTTTCTTTTCCTTTCTTTTTCTAATCGCTTTTCCCATTTCATCTCTCATCTTCTTCCTTTCTTTTCTTCTTCTCTCTCTGTTTTTTTTTTTTTCAAATGCCAAATCACCCACTGTCGGATGTATGATTTGAGTCAACAATTTGACTTTCAAATATAATTTTTTTTATATTCATATACAAATTAAACCCAAGAATGTATTGAAATGGTATATTAAATTCTTTTCTCTCAATTCAATTACTTATATCTTCTTTTCATATGTTCAAGTTAATTTATATGGCAGGTCAAAAAAAGGTTAATTTGAATGTTTTTAATCCATTTTAAAATAAAACGTTAAATATTACAATTCAATTGAAATGGTTCAAAAGTAAAGTTAAAAAAATTGAAAAATTTTGGTTGGTATGAAATCTTCAGGGCACATTTGGGCTTCTCTAGAGAAAAAGGCCCCAGGATGATCTCTCTGTCCTTTTTTTTTAATGCCTAAAATAAAGGCCCATATGACTTAAGGATCTAATCAAGATTTCTTCTGACAAGTGCCAAAAAAAAAAAAACAGAAAGAGACGTGAAATGCTTTTAGCTGTCATGTAAGGTGAATCCAATTTTTTAATGATTTGATTTATAATGTACAAGGTTGTGAGAACATTGTCAACCTGAAAGCTTTATTGGTGGATGATATGTAAGTTTTTTTAGCTTGAAAACATGCATTGGCCTTGATAAATTTTGAAATTCAACTCACATAAACTTCTGTATGCAAAAAAAAAAAAAAAATAGAGATAAAGATAAACACACCATATTATGACTACCAAAATCCTATTTTTTTTTAATCTTGTTTAATATAGCTATATTGTATCTAATATTATCAGTTTCAATTTGAGCATTTTTAAAACCAATTAATAACAGTTTTTTTAATATGATCTTTTTCATGTACAAACGTTAAAACGTTCAATTTATTTAAAAGAAATAAGAGGCTTTTTACTCAATTTGACTATTATTAGTTGATCATTTTAATTGAATCAAAATTATAAGTTTTGAGTGGCGTCAAATTAAAATTTAATAATTGAGTTTCAACTATTGAATTTTTTTTTTTTTCCCTTCGTGTCTGGTGTCTATTACTCTTTCCATGTCATGTAATAGTAATGAGGTAGGGAATGATTCTGTGGAAATTGCAATGAGGTCGGGACGAACCAAAAAGGACAAAATATTTACAGAGAAAATTTGAGGCTGTCATTTAGCCAAAAAGATTCCTTATAACAAGCATAAAAAGTTAATTTAGGGAGCAAGTCCTTCATATTCCTTCATGTTGTGGTGCTTCAGAATCATAGGGTTTGTTTGACAATTTATTTTAAAAATAGTTTTTTATTTTTTAGAATAAAAAAATAAAAAAATCTGTTTAATAATGTATTTTTAAAAAATATTTTAGAGAATAAAAAATAAAATATTATTTTGAAGAACAGAAAAATGAAAACAAGTTAAACAACTTTCAGGTATTTTAAAATTATTGTTTTTGAGAATACGGGAGAATGAGAAAAATATTTATTTTCATTATTTTTTTATTCTTAGAACATATTTTACAAAATATCAGTTATCAAAACAATAAAATAAAAATAATTTCAAACAATTCCATACTTTCCAAGATTTTATTTTTCAACTTATTATTTTTATTCAAATTGAAATGTTTTATTCAATTTTCATGACTCTAACATGTTGAAAAAGAATAATTGACAATAAAATCCATAGGTGTTCTTGCTGAAAAATAAATAAAATTGCAATAAATTTAATGTTTAGCTTTCCCTCAAATAAGATTAATTTCAATAAATGAATATCTGAAAATAATCAAAAAAAGAAAAATAAATCTTTCCTCTTTTTTCTTTTATAAATACAAATTTAAGTGATTTAAGTCTTGACAGACTACCAAAGCCAAGGTATACCTTGTGGCTTTAAAAGCTATAATTAGATTTGATGTCACAACCACGTAAATCACGAACTACATCATTACCAATTTAATCATCCTTTGTTGGTCAGCAAATAAATCAAAATCATAAAAATATAACCAATAACAATTTTACTTTATATCTGTTACCTTGAATTCAGATTCTGAGTCTTGATTGAGTTGATTTCTTTTTTTTGCAATGAAAGGAAAGTAAGGATGAGCACAAAAACTAGTGAGAATTTGTGCCTAATCTTTCCCTTTTGCTTAATTAACGCCAAAAATAAACTAAAAAATTAGGGGGGGAATCTCTTGCATCGAATGGCCTGAGATCATCCAAATTCAATACAAGATAAAATATTATGTTAACATAAAATCATTATTACAAAATTAGCATTGCTAAATTAGGAAAGTTATAAAAGAAATAATATTTTCCATACTAATTTATAGTTATATATTACACATTTTTCTCATCGAAAAAATACCATCAATCTTTTATACCATTTGACATTTTGCAACTTTTTTTTTTTTGCTCAAATAGTAATAGATAAATAAAGAACCACAAGGCAATCATCTAGTAGGAAACATTACTATCATACTTGCCAGCAAAACACGTTACTATCTGCAAATCAAGCTTTTAAACTTGTCTTGAGCACAAAACATCTGCAGCAAAGTTTGAAAATCGTTCAACAAAATAATATAATCTAACACAATCTCCTAAATCACATATCCAGTGCTGGATAACTTTGGTAGGTTTTGAAGATGAAATAGTCAAAAGTGAGAACATTTGACAGATTCATAGTTGAATACTTTTTTCGATTCTTATTATAAGACATTTCCAACTGTTTCACACATATTAAAAAAGTTAATTTTTTTTTATATCATAAAAAGATAAGATATACTTTTATTTTTACCCTTAACTTTAAATAATAATAAAATTATATTAAAAACTTTCAGGTTAATCAAGAAAGGGTAAAATTAAAAAAAAAATAATTATTACAAGATACCTGTATTTTAAACTAAAAATTACTTTTAAAAAGTGTCTTATAAATAGGACTAGAGGAATTTTTTTTTGGGGTCAAGCCCGGAGGGAGTATCTGGTAGCCATGGTTTGCAGTTTTGCACAGGTTCACTAATTAACGGAATGTCATCGTCCGGATCAGTTGCTAGGAGTTGAAAGCATCGTTTCATTGTCTCTGCATCCACAAATATCATCCAACATTTTCTATAAGGATCTAGTTAGATCTTCATTTACTGTATTAAAAAATCAGAAATAATTAATATAAATAAAAAGAGGGGGGGGGGGGAGAACACGATCAAGAATTTCAGTATAAGATTGATGTATGTAGATTGAACAAATGTATCAGGGACCTTCATGATGTACACAACAATAGGTCGCTCTACATTGATTGCGTTTTATTTTTAATTCCTGTAGTTTTAAAAATGCACATATAAACTATGAGATGGCACTGACGGAGATATTTTCATTGTAACTCTGCTAACCTCTTTACTGATATGGTAAAAAAATGATGATGAAATGAAAATAAATTGACTAGATATGATTGAAAATAAAAGATAAATAGAGAAAAAAACCTTTCTTTTACATTTGGCTTAAACAAAATTTAGGAGGCAAAGGAAATATCAAGTACATGTCAGTAAAGGGGTCAACAGAATTAAATTCATGTCATGAAAATTAATTATTTTGGCACTAGCTCATGGGCCTTATGTGCATTTTTAAAACTACATGGACTAACATTGCAGATGGATCAAACTTAAGGGAATGAAAACGACGAAATAAAACAATGGAGACTGAAAACAAAATGCAATTAAAATACAGGGACCTATTGTTGTATGTTCCCTGGAACAAACATTAATGTGTGTGATACATGAGAAATAGTCTAAAATCTGAATGATAAAAACATAAATGTGTTTTAATGACAAAAATGAGTTACCTGGACATCAGAAAGAGTGAATGCTCTAATGATGCTTGCATCATCAGACAGATACTGGACACTAATGCTTGAAGATCTGTACCTTGAATTGTACTCACTCAATCTCAATTTCATTACAAATGTGGCTCACGGTTCAATAAATCATTTCCTTGCGAAACTATTGCTGGTGATGTTGGCAGCCTGAGAGCAAACATACATTGTGTCAAAAAGTAACTTTACATGAGCAATAGACTTCAAGACACAAAGAAAGAACCTGGCTACGAAATTACGATCATTGCTTAGGCCGGCAAAAGGTGACACCTTTTCAACGATGACATTACTATTGTCATCAATTCTATAGGAGATATCCAGTCCCTCCAAAATAAGGTGATAAATTACTTCCTTGGAATATAGAGAAGTCTGCTCTCTTTCAAGCGTGCAAGCTGCTTCATCTTGGTTCTCATCCATGTCACAAGAGTCACCATTCTGTTCATCATTGTCTTTCTTTGGGATGGCATCATGAGGTCTCTTCCGTTGACTAACTGACCGAATATCCCATGAAAGAACCTGCTTTATCAAGCCTTGGAATTCGCCTGCTGATGCATAAAGTGATCTCTTTCCCTAAGGCAGCAAGCAAGTCATCAGATATCATCCAAATGAGTGGTAATAAAAGGAAGAAAGACACACACACACACATTACATGACAACCTATAACTTAGATGGTACCGCTCCATTTTCAGTATTTCATTATGAACTGAGAAGTCTCATTAGCTACAAATCATCTTAGTCATGCAGAAAATGCAAGCAGGCTTTACGAAGTTACTAAGATGCATGCACAAAAGAGTCTTTACATCATTCACAGAAATTGTTATGATTAAGAGTGTTTGTGCAAGGCAGAGTATTTTATGGACTGAAAAACGTTTTGGTATTTCGGGACACTATTTCTTGAACAAGATATCCATCTTTGCAAGTCAATAAATTTTATATATCAGAATCCATCATGAATCATGACTATGCACTTATCAAGGGTATTGAAGTATTGAATTAACTAACAAAACATAAGATTTTCAGGTGATTCGTATGAGATTCTCCCACCAAAACAAAGCATGTGAAGAAACTTTATTGAAATAGTCAATCAAGTGGTGCTGAGCCATAAAAATATTAATCTGTCATGTTTTATTGGAGAACATGGCAGCAGACATCTTAAAAACTGTGCTTAAATTTTGTCCTAAATCATATAGGTACACGACGCTAGACAATGCAGAGGCAGGCATTGAGTTCAATATTTCAAGTAAGCCATTAACAACTCACAGCTATTCTCCAGCAATTTTCTAGGGCGGAAGTAAGTCATCTGAGAAGCTTACAGAAGCCACTGCAAGTAAGTTATCCTCCTGAAAAAGCAGTGAACTTCATCAAAAACAGAAAATCAAATATCATGGTTCCATATGCCTGAGATGAAAGAAAAAAATTAATGCTACTCAGATATTTAATTATCTTCTATAGTTTTATGCGGATCATTGGTAAAGATAATTGTTGGAATATATGATCAGGATTTTATAGACTACTAACAAGTATGATAGTTGTGAATCTCTTTCTTCCCACATGGAATGACTAAATATGGCATCTAGGGAATGATTATTCTAAGTTAGCGAAAAATCATTGAAGAAATGAATCTTCCAGATTTAACACTCTCCTCCTGCCCAGTTTACAAAATCTACCATAAGATTAATAACAGATCTCTCCTATTAGATGTATGTGAAATTTATCCTCCAATGAGCTGCCACTTACACTGGCAACACTTTATTTCATACAAAGCAAAAAATCATGCTCTTATAACATAACCTATGCCACACAAGAACTGCAATATCCCACATTCCTCACTAAACACAGATCTTTTGTTTAAAACGACCAAAGCATAAGCAGCATTTAATACAAACAAAGGATAATGGATCATTACCATCAGCCAATTCGGCACTTTTGCTTCCACAATGCTGTCACAGTACGGTAGATAGGGCTTGACATCAAGCACTGGCTATTGATGATGTTCAGATGGTAGCCATGATTTCCCATGCATCATTATTATAGAACCCAGTATCAAGTTCATAGTAAAACAAAACAATCAATAACCTAAATAACACATAATTACTGTAATGTTAGCACAGGGAAGCATAGATCAGACAGCTTACAGTTCCATCAACTAGGTCCACACCAGAGAGTAAAACTATATTTCCCTGGACGGCTTCCACCTGTAAAATACAGTTAGCTCATGGAAAGAAAACTAGGACTACTACATTTTGTTTGTTTCAAGAGAGAAAAAGGAAAAAGGAGTATTTTTAATTTCAATAATTAATTTGCACATAATTTTAATGAAAATTGCGGGTACTCCAGCAGAACAAAAATCACTTCCTTTCACAAGCTAAATCTGTACTAGGTAGGGTGGGGAGAGATATCAAGTTGACTAAATGTGTGCAACCACTATAAATGTGAACAAGAACCTTGAATCACTGATATTATCTTACAGGATTTTAAAAAAAAAAAAACAGAAGAAGAAGAAGCAAGCAACAATTCAGAAATGCTATGAGGATATGTATAGATATCTATTAAGAGCTGATATTTTCAGGGACATCATCGTCTAGGTAGTTTGATGGTCTCCTAAATTAAATAATCTACTAATCCATCAAGCTGAAGTTATATTATTAGCCCCATAAAATCATGCAAACATATGTCTGTCTCAGCAAGCTTGTCAGAAACATCAACACAGAGCCAATATCACCTTTGCAACTGTCAGTCCAATGGGGCAAGGACGATGTGGGGATCGTGTGGCAAACACTCCCTTTCTTCCACCTTGCAATCTTGGAACCCTCACCTAAATATCCATCCCCCAGAAGTTATTTTTCAACAGAAAGAGTGTCAAGAAGATACCCATATACAAGATAGCAACACACCTTTGCCTTGAACTTTGACTTAGATGGATCATTCCATAACTTCTCAAGATCTGTATTTAAATGAAATACATATATGACCCAGCAATGAGAATATTCCGAAAGACCCTCGAGTGATGCTGGAGGTACACGAGTTGTATTGAAAATCAAAGATGCTCTAGCAAGAGGTACAAGTAATGGTTGCCTTGGCGTTCCATTTCTGCATGTATGTCAGGTGATAGTTAATGAATGGAGCATCAAGCAGGAACCAGGCATGATGCCCACTAAGCACAAGAATGGACTCCACCAGATTGAGAGTTTTGGCCTAAGGTCTTAGAGGCGGCAGATTAGAACATGATTTATCTACCTGAACGGACCCCAAGTGGCTCCTATGGAGTTAGCATAAATTGTTATAATGGAAGCAAACCAAAGAAATCACTCTAACTGTCAATAATGCAGTTGTCACTTCTTTTTTGTCTGATAAAATGGACTGAACTCAAAATCCAGCTTCTGAATCCTAGGGAAAGAATGGTGTTTTGAATCATTGCATTTCAACAGAAAAACAATTTAAACTGCAAGACTTGGCAATTTTAAGTTTAAATAATTGTCAAGCTCCCACAAATGGACTGTTTAATCATCGATTAAGATATGAAATAATCCACAAATATTTTACCTTGTAGAGAAGCATGATTGGATGATGCCAATAGGTGTCATGGGATAGTAATTCACCTCTAAGTTTTCACTTTTAGGCTGTGTTCGTGCTTCTCTCAAGGCCTGCAAATACTCAATCAAAGAAATTAGTAAAAGAGAAAAGAAAGTAGCAAATAGCAACAATAACATGAAGGCTCTTAGGCTTTATACACTGACCCAAGAATGCATGCCAAGTATAGATAAGATTAAATTTAATAAAAGATAGACAATAATCTAAAGTCAATTGGGCATATAGTTAGCCACCATGTTTTACAAAACCGTCCTTTAAGTTTAAACAATAAAGAATCCAAGTTCTATCAAATATTATTCACCACATTCATCAAGGGTCACTCTCTCGTGAACCAAGTGAATTTACATATAAGGCCTCTTCAACTTGAAAGCTTAGACTGTCTTTGGAACAAGTTTATAAGATGAAAACAATGCTTTAGATTGTGTTCCTGTCTCTCCCCATCACTTCCCACCTGGCACCCATTTTTTTTTTTTTTTAAAAAAACAACCTCTTCTTAATTTAAGGCCAGTTATTGGTTTTACTAATATCTCCGCTATGTTCGTTAGCCCAAAAACAAATTTCTAGTGTTCTCACGCGAAAGCCTTGTCTGTTTGAAGTGTAAACAAAGTACATGGTCAACATGCCTTGTATGCTAAAACTTAATTGAGATGAAGGAAATGTAAGCAATAAGAATCAAACTGCTTAATCTTGCCACTTAGTCATTCATATTAATATTTCAAGAACAACTCCAAGAGGATAAAGTTTGACTTTCTATTCAAACAAGTGAGGGAAGGAAAGAAACCTGCTGTGCCCTAATCCGACCTTGCCTCTCAGAGGCGCATTTCTCTAAGGAAGACTTGAGAGATGCCTCGAGCTTACGAAGCTTGGATTTCAAAGCTTTCGTTTTCGTCTTGAACAAGTACACTGCCAATTTCAATATCTTGCATGAAGTTCTTGAGGGTTGGGGTTTGAGAAGTTTGAAGCTTGAGCGGAGCCAAACAGGATAAAAAGATAATAAACAAAGAACGAAAGGGAAGGCAGAGTTTAAAGTTGATACCGGACACAGAAGCGGTCACGGAAACAGCAGCAAGAACTAAGGTTACGGTAAACCTCGGCCATTTTGCTTCCAAGTCGGAAGACTCCGTGATTCGTCGATGATCAGTTGGGTAAGAATGGGAGTGAGGTGAGTAATGAGGACGAAACCTGAACCTCATGACAGTGGCGGATTTGTCGTCCTGGGTCGTAGTCAAAACAATAATGAAATTTCACTTTAATGCATTTGTCATGTCGTAAATTCTAGTAGTTGCAAGGCGAACTTGTTTGCAGGTGCACTCACAACACAAGTCATGAACCTGCTCTCGAAAAACTCACCAGACATGGAAAACTCTGTTTATAAGGAGTTATTAGCGGCTGGGGTTTTGTATCGAAAAATAAAATACTAATACAAAATATAAAATTTATAAGGTATTTTTTACATCAGTTGAAAGGTAAAAGATGTAAAAAATTAAGGCGATAGCATTTTCATAATCATGTTAAAGTATTTGACACTTTTTACACCGAGTGAAGGTTCACCTGGTGTAAAAAACCAACTTTTTACACCAGGGGCATGGCAACCTGGTGTAAAAAGATGATTGATAGTAATGACGATCATGAATTAAATTTTGATATTTCTAAAACTCCTAACTTCTCAAGTGGGCTACCAATTTTGGACGTGGTAGATGAAGTAGAGATGAACATGCTATAAGAAGTTATCACTATAAAAGGATATGGGAGAATATTCCTATATGAGTTTAGTTTTGAAATTAAAATATGTTAATTTAATTCAATTAAATTTATATTGTGGGATTATTTTTCTTAATTATTTTATCTTTGATTTTTTTAATTAATTTCATTTATTTGAATTAATAGGAATACGGAGAATCAAGGTAATGACACTCAGAGCCAGCCCACTACAAGCCAATCAATTAGTGATGTTGCTCCCAGTGCGGAGCCGAGTCAGGGCACCCCTAGTGAGGAGCCGAGTCAGAGCCAGTCTGTGAGGAGGGGGAGACATGGCACACGATTGAAAGATTTGACTTTAAATAGGAGTGTTGGGCGTAGGTTATCAATTCCATTTGACCGAAGATGGAATCCGATAAGGCCACATAAAGTCAAGTTTGTTAGTTTTCTTGGCCTTCCATCGCGTACCAAGCCTCCTATTTTGTTTGAAAACTGGCCTGATGTCCCAAAACGTGCGAAGGAACAGATTTGGAAAGTATTTAGGTAAATAATTAAAAATTAAATTTTTTATAATTATATATTATTGGTTAATTACTGATTATTATCGTATGTCTTCATTGTAGTTCACATATGATGTTCCATCTAATCAAGATTGTCAACACAAATTGATTTCTTACTATGAAACATGTTGGAGAAATTTTAAGACTATCTTGTTAAAAGATATATCTTTGTTGAGGTGCCAGAGGGTCAGGCTTGTCCCAATACTCTTGATACATATCAGTTCCTTGATGAAGATACTTGGGAAGAAATTGTTAGGATTTAGACTTCTGAAAAAGCTTTGGTCTATTAATTTTTAATTGATTTAAGTTTTATTTATATTTACTTCAATTATAAAATCTAAAATTTAATTTATTAATGGGAAAAACGAGCTAAAAGGCGAGAAATTGCTCGACAGAATCAATGCCCTCACACCCTGTCTTGTGGATGTTATGCTAGAGTTGATGATATATTGATGGCAGAGAAACAGAAGAAGAGAGAAGAAGAAGCTAAGTCTGATCCTTCCATACTCCTTTCTCCATCATCACCTGTCTCTCGAGCGGAGAATGGAGACATGGACATCAGTGCAAGAAAGGAGGCTATACAAGTGAGACAGTACGGGAGATTGCCGAGAGGATTATGAGTAAAATTATTATTCCTTGTTCCTTTAAATTTCTATACAATTGTATATATATTATTAATTAATATTGTTATTTTTATATTATAGAATGCTCTTAAGGAGCAACAAGCCCAAGGAAGCTTCATTTCAAAGGGCAAAAATGATATCTTAATAGTTGCTACATGCAAACCAGAGCATTCGGGTCATGTGAGGGGCGTTGGATATGGTATGGGCATTAAGGACTACTTTAGAGCACCTGCATGTCCCAATTCAAGAGGTGTAGTGACTAGAGAAAAGCTTGATGTATTGATATCCACTGTAAGGAAGTAGATTAAGGATGAGTTTGAAGCTTTATTTGCAGCTTCGCTTCTACAAATGAAAGAGCAAGTGAAGGAGGAGATGATGAGCATGATGAGCTCACACAGGGGACAACTGCTAAACCAGTTCATACATCTCCTGTATTTCATAGTATAAAAGGGAGTAATGTTTTTGAGCGTTTGTCAGAGGGTTCTTCTGGTGACAACATTGGTGAATCGTGTAAGATATTTCTGGAAGATTCTGATAAACATTTGGTTGCTCTTAGTAGCATCTACAATTTGGGGTCAACCATTCACCACAAGCAAATTCAAGATGATCAAGTCAGAGTGTGGTTGCAGATCCAAAAGTGCCAGATGCTTTGGTTTCATTTCCTACTGATGAGGTGAAGACTGTGGTTGAAGTTGTTGGCAATTTTATCCTATGATCCAAGAGACTTGTGATTCTGCTTCAAGCTGTGGTATGAAATTTCATGAATTTTTATTATATAGCAACTTCTTAATATATGTTTTTTATTAACTAGTTCTTGCCTTTTTATTATGCAGAAGCTTTTCTCACCGAATCTCCTAAAACTTCCACAACTCTCGTTGACTCTACATTAGCGAATGATCTTAACGACGTATGATTAATCATTCAATTCAAGAGTTTAGAAATGGATCCGGAGGTTGTGGGTAAGAAAGACATGATAGTAACAATTGAACAGGGAAGATTTGGTTCAACTTCTGTCTAATAATTAGCTTACCACACCACACATTGAACTATTTATTATGTAAATATGTTTTTCTTTAATATAATTGCATTATTGTAAGTAAACTTAATCATCAAGTTTAGTAAACTAATATAATTGCATTGTTGTAGGTACCTTGATCATTTGTGCATTACATCGGGCAAAAGTGATAAGCTTGAATTCCTTTGTCCTCATCACATGACAGAGAAAGGTAATACTCCAGAGTTAAGGGCTGAATACCTCCAATAGAGAATATGTGAAGTTAAAAAGGACATTTTTATGGCTCCATATGTGCACTCATAAGGATCAATTTATAATTAATAGTTTTTTTCAATATGAATTTATTTTAACTTGTATCATATTTAACAGGGACCATTGACAGTTATTTGTTCTTTCAATAAAAAGCAACACTATTGTCTTTTTATGCTCCCTCCATTACAAACTTATGACAGAAATGAAGAAGACATAGACTTGTAAGAATATTTTTACTAAACTATTTAATTTAATTTTTTAAATATATTTACTAACTTGATGATCTTGATCATAGGGCAATGAAACATATCAAAATATAGTCTTATAAAAGCATAACATGAGCTCAAGGATCCCACATGGATTGAGCCAAAGGTGATGCTATATTTTATTAATATGTTCAATTATTAAAATTTCTTACTAATTTCTTATGATTTGTTCTTATATAGAGTCATAGACAACCAGTGAAGACGAACTTGTGTGGTCTATATGTCATGAGACACATGTCCAATATCATCACATTAGGCATGACGAATTTATAAAAAAGATAAATATATTTTTAAAAGTTTTATTTTATTATGTTATTTAAGATTGATTAATATGCCTATTTTGTGAATTAAATTTTAGATGTTCGACAATTTGAATGCATTTCCTGAAGCTAAAATTGAAAATATCCGTATACATTGGGCAACCTATTTTATGAAAAACTTGTGAGGTTTTTTGTTACTTTTAAACAAATTTTAATTTTGATACTTGACACAATTTAGACAATTGTTAGTTTTTCTAATAATTAAATAGTTTTGTATAGTTGATAAATACTTGATAAACAATTGTAAATGAATTGAGTTATTTGATTTGGCAATTTTTATGCACAGCAATGGCAATTTTGACAATTTAAATAATTGTTAGTTTTTTTAAAAGTTAAATAGTTTTATATAGTTGATAAATACTTGATAAACAATTGTAAATAAATTGAGTTATCTGATTTGGTAATTTTTATGCACAGGAATGGGTAAAATCGATAAAATAAATATAGTATAAAAAATTAAATAATTTTTACACTGATTATTACCATAACCACTGTAGAATATAATATTTTTTACATTGGTTATGGTAATAACCGGTAACTGATGTTAAAAGTTAAAGTAAATTTTTTTATTTTCTTGTATATAATTTTCAACATCGATTTTATAACCGATGTAAAAATTTTAGTTTTTACATCAAGTTTATAACCGATATAGAAAGATGAACTTTTTACACTTTTTGAAACAATATCGCTTCTTTAACTGCTGTAAAAAGTTATTTTTAATCATTATAAAAAGTTATTTTTATACTAGTAAAAGGTGAGTAGTTTACATGCAATTATTTTAAAGTTGGAGGGACGTTTGTATATTTCAACATGAGAAATGGTAAATCTTTCTTGGTCTAGAATAATCAAAATTGAAGAAAAAAATTAATCATTTGATCATATAACTTTGATTTGATAATAACTCAATCACTATAGTTTTAACTTGCTTGAAACTCATTTTATAAAAATTAACTTATTACAATTTAGGTCTTATAATTTTAAGGATTTAAAATATTTGTCTCCAAGTTTTAGGAAATAATTTTCCACCTATAGTTTTATTTTTTTTAAAAAAATATAAAGATTAATATTTTAAATGGTTAAATTCTAGGAATTAAGCCATGTGGAATCAAAATTTGAGAACAGAGTTTCAATTTATTTAAAGTTATGGAGATTGAATTACACCAACTCAAAATTTAAGGACTGAAATGAAATTATAGAATTAAAAGATTCATTTTTTAAAAATTAAAACACAACCAATATATCAAAGATATAACATCCAAAATATAAATAAGTAAATTTGATAGCCCATAGATCAAACTTTAAATAAATAGGCATGATTTATTTATTTAAATGAATTTGGTTGAAGGCTTAAAAGGTTAGATTATACTAGGTCTCACCTAGACAAGCTGTGAGTTTCAAATAAGCTTCCTATCCTATTTTTTCACCCTAGGATTAGCATTTAGTGAACATCATAGTATGATAGTTTGATTTATACTTTTTAAATAATGAATTTTTGTTTTCATTGTATTACAAGTAGAATATTATTTCAATTGAAATTTATCAAAAATATAAAGATAAAATCATATTAAATTTTTATCAACTAATTTTAGCACGAAGATTTGGCCCCAAAAAAGTAATAACATGAAGGATACAAATTTAAATTTTTTTAATTTAAAAGTACATGCATTAATAGCTTAAAATTATAAGCAAAAATTAACTTATTACCTTTTGAATAGGTTTGAATAAAAGGAATGGGAGAGGAAATGAGGGAAATTTTTTTAAATGTTTGGATGGGAAAATGTAGGGAATGACTCCTCTTATGATCCCTTATTTAAAAAAAAATTGAAAAAATATAACTTTAAATCCTTATACTTATAAAGACCTAAAACACTGAAAAATAAAAAGTAGAGAAATCTAAAATATTGAAAAAAGTGTAAAAATTTATAATAAAACTTGAATAAAGTGCAGAAATATAAAATTATATTTTTTCAAAAAAATTGCAATTGAGGAGAAGGAATTCCCCCCACCCTCCCCCAACCAAATATAGCAGGTGAGTTTGCAAAATTTTGATATTTTAATTTACGGAAATTTATTAAAATTTCATTCATTAAAGGTGTCAAGAATGTTAGAATTAATGATCTATTTTTTTTTTATAAATTTTTATTTACGATCTCTTGATTTCTTTTGTAATTGTTGAAGACTTGAAGTTTTCTGGGTTTTTTTTTTGGTGCAATTAATTTAAGAGAATTTTTAAGGGTGATTGGGCTGACATTTATTTAGACGAAAGATTTCAAGCCTATAAGCATATCGAAGCAGGCCCATGTGTGAGGATCATAGAAAAACCGTATTTTGGAGTGTGGGTCCTTTTTAAGTCCAATTCAGGGAGAAAAATGCCAAAAAAATAAAAAACAGAGAGAGAGAGAGAGAGAGAGAGAGAGAGGAAGACCTTGCTCAGGGGAAAAAAAGTTGCATGAAAAATTATCCATAAAATCCAAAATCGTAAACTATTTATTCCCAAGAATCAAGTTCAAGCATTAACCTCAATTTGGTTTGAAAATATTCTAATATAACTCAATCAAATAATCATATCAAAAAAATTCAAGCATTAACCCTCAAGCTACTAAAAATTTATAAGGATCAATTCAAGCATTTGATATTTGAGATCCTTGAGAAAAAGTGTAGAGGTTAGAGTGCAAGTAAGCTTTTTTTTTTTTAATTAGAAAAATTTCATACAAGTTGGCTCCTAAGACTTTCCAAAATTAAAACATACCTTCAAACTTTAAAGAGTATTTACAAAAGTCCTTATGAATTACTTACCAAATAAGTCCTCACATTGGCAATAGGATTTAAACCCATAACCTTTAAATTATTAATCAAATATTTTACTAACTAAACTAACCTTTTTTGTTATAACACAGATAAGTTAAACTTATCAATTTGGATCTAGAATTTCTATGAATCATAGTGTGATTAATGTGTGTTTTACTAATTAAAATATTGGTCATCTAGACATTGGTTGCTTGAATATATATTCCATTGTCTCTTTAATGATTGGCAAATAAGTTAGGGATTTGGAAGATTAGGATTTATCTTAGAAAAGGAAATTTTAATTAAACCTAAGATTCATCTCATTGTGTGTTTAAAGTTTCAATCATAGTTTTTAAATTCTCAAATTAACTCTTTAAATTTATCAGTTTTATATTTTTAACTTACAAAATCATATCAACTACCTTATAAATTAAGTTAAACTTGGAAATTAATTTTTTAAGTTTATTATTCTTACATTTCTAGCTTACAAAATCTTATCATTTCTTTCATAAATTCAAACTACATAGAAGCTTAATTAAATTTGTTAAACTTATTAAATTTTTTACAAGTTGAGCGAGTTAGGTTATAGGACTTGGTTAAAAAAATTAAAAAGAAAAAACTTATATATTAATTAAAAAATAAAAAATATTAAAAATAAGTTATTTTATTTTAAAATTTAAATTATAAGTCTATAACAAACCTAATATATTTCAAAGATGATAAGGCAATCTTGAGTTATTTGATATATATAATTATTTTATCATCAAAACCCAATTCAAATTATCTTATATTTTAAAATATCAAATTACTTTTAAAATTGTCTTATAAATTTAAAATCTAGAACAGAGGAAGTATCATATACTAATAAAAAGCAAATAAAAGAACACTAGGTGTATGGATTAATTAGTTAGGAGTTTAATCCAGATTAACTAAAAGTCTCGAGTTTAAGCTTATGATATGTAATAATAATTATATTCTCAATGAAATATATCTCTTTCAAAGAGACAGGCATAAGATACCAATTGAATTAGTCCAAATCAAATATTTAAGATGCCAAAGCTGAAAAAAAAAAAGATAAAGTAAGAGATGCATGGATCATATGCAATGCTAATGGAAACAAGAAAAATGTGGAAATCTCTCTTGGATTGTCCCCAAGGTTTAAATGAAAAATAGAGGAAGAGCATCCCACGCTATTTGCTTCGTTGATGTTCTTGGTCTTTCATTACATGACATGATAACAGCCGCCTCGGGTCTCTTCCGCTTTCCCACATCTTTTATTTATTTGCATTAATTACATGGCCCCACCAAATCACGCATTCATGTGCGCTACTCCAATGTGAACGGACCAAACCTCACGGGCTCGCTGTCCAGTCAAAACCGGGCTTGCATTTTAGGTTCAGGTTCATCAATGCTTATTCAATCTTAAAAGGACCGATTTTAATTCGTTCAAAAATAAATCGACTGATCTTCTAGGACAGGACCCGCCTGTTTGAGCTTGTTTATATTTTATTTTTTATATAAAAAAATATTAATATTTGAATAAATGTGGAAGGAGAAGGTTCAAATATAAAACATATTTTAAAAATAAAAAATTTTGATTTTTTTTTTTGCCATTAAAAAGACAGCTCATAATCGATTACACCCAAATATTATTGATATTAAAGATGATAGTGACAATGATCATCATGCTGATACTTTTAATATTATCTTGCTATTGTTTTATTAATGTTTAGAGAATTTTTTTTTTAGTTTATTTGGTTTGATTTTGGGAATCTAAACAATGATTTTGTATTTTAATGAGTTGATATTTAATATTTTTTATTTGATTTATTTCATTTTTTTATAGTTAATTTAAAGGAAAAAAATTTAAAAATATTTTATAAATAAGAATGCTCTATAAAACCTTCTAAAATTATATATATAAACAATAGAGCAAATATTAAATACAAAAATTAATGTAACACACATAATTGAAAAATTACACTATTTATAAACAATGAATAATATGAATTATATTATATTATATTTATATTAGATCGTATAATGCATGGAAATTGAGACCAATATCTAGATTTTATATATATCAAAAGTGACGATAGATTATCATCAATGTTAAATATTTAATTTATATATAGTCAATCGTACTGTTAATAAATCATGAATACTGTGACTCTGTCTAAACTAGATAACCCTACATATCTTTTGTGATGATCAAACTATTACTGCAAATTTTAAATCTTTTATATTGATAGTGACATATGATGAATCCCTTCTAAAAGCCTTCCGTGGAGGCCGACATAATATTTATCACCGCAAAAAATTTCACAGCTTTATATGCTTTTTTTTTGTTGTTGCATGTGAACAAAAGAATTGGTGTCAAAACTTTTCATTAATGTGACAATAACCGTTGCTACTAAATCTCGTGCATCTTCACGTGGTTACACACAACAGCTCTTGCATTAATTACTGGCTACACATATGATCTTCCTGGTCTTGGTTTGGATCCTGGAAAATCAATATATGAAGAGCTCCCGTATCAGATCTTTCTGCTAATACTCGTTATGCTAAAAACATCAAGAGTGTGTGTGTCTGTGTGTGTAACTGTGCCTTTCTTCATTCAACACTCTGGCTATGGTATTAATCTGAAAGCTACGTGCATGCTTGACAAGGAAAAAGTGATCAGAATGCAACTATTATTTGCATGTTTGGTATATAAAAACATATTTTTTAAAGAAAAAATATACTTAAATAGAAAATGACATAGGTGCATATATATCATATTTTCTTTTTATATCACAAGATCAATATGAGATGATCTCTTCTCTCTCAGGACATGTGGCCTCTAACTCTAATGCCCCACCCTTTTAATATTTTTGTAATGCTCCAACTTTTCAATTGTTGTTCTTTTATTATTTTTATTATGAATTTTTATACAAAATGAGAAATATTTTGATATCTTACAATCAGAATATGGTATAATTTTGCATTTTTTAACTATTTTTTTAAAGCAAATAAATCAAATGCATTATTTTATGATATTTTCCTCTAAAAAATTGTAAAAAAAAATTACAAAATTGCGTCGTTTCATTACTATAGAATATCAAAATGTCTTTTTAAATTGACAAAAGCACATTGTCTGAGAGAAAGCTATCTTTTTTAGAACAAAGGGATGAAAAGCAACAAATTAAAACTAAGCTAAACTGATGCCCAAAAACTAGTAGCAAGTTAATGATCTCATCCCCCCTAAAAATCAGCAAGTCCAGAGATCGAGGCAGGGCGTTCTTGGTAAAACTGAATAATTTTTAACATTAAATATTTTTTAATTATATTGATTTAATTTAAGTAAAGATTTTATTTATTTTGATGTAATTAAATTTAATATTACTTTTTGTTGTCATGTGTGGAGTTAAAAACTGCTCAACCTTATTTTTAAGAATACTATTAGTGTTTGTATTGCACCCCGCGTTAATTTTAAGGCATTATTATCATATTTTATACTTAAGATTATAATGATCAATTATACTTATCTTGCTTTTTCATCCTAATT
Source organism: Prosopis cineraria (assembly GCF_029017545.1). Taxonomy (NCBI): domain Eukaryota; kingdom Viridiplantae; phylum Streptophyta; class Magnoliopsida; order Fabales; family Fabaceae; genus Prosopis; species Prosopis cineraria. The sequence goes on from NW_026555335.1 coordinate 12,624,198, forward strand.
TCAATTTTTATGATTCTTTATATATAATAAATTTTAGTAGTACTACGTCCCTCTCCCTAATTTTTCCGATAATTAACTATGTTTTGCTTTGTTCTCAACCAACCACTCAAACTTCGAAAGCTAGCAATCGAAAGTGGTTACTGGAAACTTTTTCCTTCTTCCCTGGTATTAATATGTTTAAATGTAAGTGAATTTGAATCAATATCAAAGTTTCCCATTAAATAAAATTAAGTTCAATTAATAATATATAATAAAATGGAAAGATTTACAATTTAAGTTTTGATGTTGAATTAAGATATAATGTCATTTTATTGTTGTTATTCATTTGTTTTTTCTTCACTTTTTGGGTGGTCATCACTACCTTTTTTTTTTAAATTGAGATATGATTTGTTATCTCCCAACTGTTTTCGAGCTGTCTTTCTCCATTCATAACATCTTAACTAAAAATTAAAATGTAAAATCTATGCATGACTGATAGGTCTTGGTATCAAACTAAGGGGAGAGTACAATATATTTTTGAGAGGTATGCTCCTATTTAAATATGGCAATACTTGAATATGATTGGTACCACGTACTGCATATAAGATATTGTTTCAAATAAAAAACCTATATATGTATATGGAAATCAAACCTTTCCTGCTGCATGTTACAACTTAGTACAATGTCTTTACTTATATATTGTGGTATTTAAAATTAGCGGAAGTATATTCTTTTTTATGGCTTCTTAAATTTTGTTGAGGGATAATATTTAAGTTGAGTTCGTCTTTAATAATATCATATATATGTATTTCATTTCCCCCCTCTCTTCTTAGATTTCAATCAGCCAGTCACAAGAAGCTAATAATTGCACCACTCAATATTATATGTGAGAGAGAGAGAGAGAGAGAGAGAGAGAGAGAGAGAGAGAGAGCAATTAAATTAAAAGAACAAAAAACTAAACTTCACTCTCTTTGAGTGAAGAGCCATCGATATATATTTAATTAATTTGATGAGCAAGATAATATAGGTCTCTCTGTTGCTCTCAGCTGTATGTGAAATTTCTTATTATTATTATTGTGAGCGTTTGATTCAAGTTTGACCTTAGCTTGATGACATGATTATCGTCTATTATGCATATATAGGAGTGATTAATGAGAAAGCATATGCTACTAGGTGATGGATTTTGGCTTGCAATGGTGATAAGTGTTATATGGGACCCTTTGCCTCATTAGCATGTGTTATGTGGGACCCTTTCAATTAACTTGTGGGATTTTTTTTTTTTTGGTCACAACCCAAAATTTCAAGTTGTGCATAGGTTAAGCCTAAGTGACTTGACTTAGCCCAACAAGCCTTAAATTTCCCAATTGGACTACAACAAATTCTGTTAAAAATGTGTATGTACTCTCTTTAACCCTTAATACAGTATAAATTTAATCAGCATCACGCTTATTAAAAAATGGTAGGTACCTATAATTGAAATTTCCAAAAAATATTTAAAAATCTACTATATTTTTGTAATAAATATAAAAGAAAACTATATTTTTAGATATATATTTCACATTTTTTTAAAAAAATAAATAGGGTCAAACATAAATTCTTTTAGGTTGGGAACCAAATGAAATTTTTTTTAGAGGTGGCAAGTGAAATTTTTAATAAGGTTATGCGTAATTTTTTTTTTTTCATGTATAGATAAAAGCTATATTAACTTTTTGTTAATGGGGTACTTGCCCTCATTTTCATAATCATATATTGCATATCATAAACCATATGATATTCGTAAATGACATATCATGGAACCATTTGCTCAACCCACATATCAAAATATATAAAATTATTTAGGGATCAATATACTCATAGCCCACTATACATGTGCATATCATATCAGCCCGCTAAACATACGATATCATATTAAACGAGGACAAATACTCAACCTGCTAGATACATGTCATATATACATATTGGGATTGGAAAATTTTTTGGAAAATAATGATGAGGAAAAATAAGAAATTGGAATTGTGCCTACTGAAAGAAAGAGATAATCGTAAATGCCCTGTTTGGTGTAGATGATGCGTGATGAAGTTATCATCAAAAGTGTTTATAAATGGAGGACCCATTTAAAGCGTCACGCCTTAATTAATTAATAAGATCATGAGTGGAAAATTAGGCTAAAGACAAAACTGAGAGATTTTTTATTTTTTTAATGAGGTCACAGAATATTTCTTGAGAATTTTTTCATCGATGCTCTGTACTCATTTTGGCCTTAACATTTCGTAATTATTTCCGTGCCAAGTCATGCCAAATTTTACTGTGTTTGCATTTCTTCACTCCTTAAACTTTAATGAGTGAACCTTTCTGGTCATCCTCCTCATAATAACGTCTAGGACGGAACCTTCTATAAAGGATTATGACATGAGTTTTCTTCTCATCTTATTTATAAGATGGGAAAAGAACTAAAACGGATGAGTGGGCTGAGTTTATTTGAAATGAGTTTAGTTTGAGCATATTTATTAAGTCTCACTTAAAATATTCAAACACATAAAAAAATTTATATAAATAATTAAGCTTAGTTTTAACATTTTGGGTATGTTTGAGCACCCAAATATTAAAATTATTAAACATTATTTTATTTTTCTTTTTTTTGAGTCAATTTTAATTTTTTTCTTAAAAAATTATAATTTTTCAAGCGATATGACACTACAGTGAACCTTTTTTATCCTTATTAGAGTGAGACTAAGTATTAAAAGAATAAAAGTGAAAACATAAAAAATAACCTCTTGTGCTTATTTTTTCTCAATACTTTAAAAAATATTAAAAATAAATAATTATTAGAACATTAAAACTTTATTTAGAAGTACAAAATGGGAGTATGTGAGAGGGTTTATTGGTATTAAGTGAAAATTGTGGTGAATGCTAATTTTATTTATAATAAAAAAGGAATTTGAGCTAAACTCATTTGAGTTTGAGTTTTGCTTAGATTTCTTCAAACTTTCAAAAAAGGTTTAAATTAATGAAAATTTTATAAACTCTTAAGCTTCATCTTAAGATTTTTTAGACTTATTCATACTGGCTCACATAAATTACTAGCTCTAGAAAGAATGATTTTATTTATTTTATTTATAAGGCATGCTATTGATATTTTATTATAATTTTTCTTGTTTATCCCACTAAATATTAATAATAAAAATATATTATTAAAGTATATATATTTGACAATGATAAATTTAAAAAATTATTAAATTTTTAAAAATAATTAGTAAATTTTAAAATTTTATTAATCTTAATAAAATATATTAAGAGTAATGTATAGATATTTTATTATAATTTTTCTTGTTTACCCCACTGAATATTAATAATAAAAATATATTATTAAAGTATATATATTGACAATGATAAATTTAAAAAATTATTAAATTTTTAAAAAGAATTAGTAAATTTTAAAATTTTATTAATCTTAATAAAATATTTTAAGAGTAATGTATAAATAAAATAAAAAAATAATTGCTGTATGTGCATTGTATTTATACAACAACATTCCATTGATTGGTTGGGCGAAAAAGGCATTCGTTATTTGGCATTGCAGTAAGCAATTTCCGTTGAACTTGGTGGGTGAATTTATTGGAAAGCTATTAATTGGACGGCTTCGACCTGTAGAGATAGAGATGGAGATGGATTGAATTGAGCCATTCTCAATTTATTTTAAATTTAATGCTTTGTCTTCCTCTCACTCCAACTCGAAAGCAAAGGACTTTGACATTCACTTTACCTCCTTTCTTGTTTCACATATTTATTTCGCATACCCAAGTCAATGCAACATTAAAGTACTGTAGTGTATATATGCCCCCATCGCTTTGCATCATAAAAAAAGAAATTACAACATGAATTATTATCTTACAGCAAACGTGATTATCTCAGCTTCAATCTAAATTTAAACAAAATATTAACTTGAGTTGATCAATTCTCTCTATCATATTTATTTATATAGTCAACTGTTTGTTGTCACAATGAATACCATTTCTTTCATTTGGAAGTGATTTCAAGTTTAAACTTGACATTAATATATTTGTGTGAATACATACGTTTTCTTCTTCTTCTTCTTTTTTAAATAAAGAAGAGTTAGGAGGTTAAGGGGTTTTTTTTTAAACATTTATATAGATGACGCTCATAGTTGTAAATAGACACAACACTAAACAGCCATGAGCTTTAGTCAACAGTAGTTGTTTTATTGACTAACGTAATCCCACGTCTCTTGAAAGGATTCCTGAATTCAAACTCGATAGCGATAAAGTATGTGTCTATTTTTTATTTATGAAAAATGATCGGGTTAAAAATAATTTTTTTAAAAAAATAAAAGCATTTATGAAAAATGAAAACACTTTTTTATATAAGAAATTATGACTTATTTTTATTTTTAAAAAAATGACAATAAATTTTTTAAATTATATAAATAATAGTCTGATCTTTTAAAATATTATAATTTTAATGAAGTCCCTAAAGACATATATATCAATAAATTTTAAAATAAAAAATTTATTTTATTATTACTGAAAATAACAAGTCCTAATTATAATTTTAATTTAAAAAATTATAATTTTTATTTCATAAATCACAAAAGTTAAATAATAAATCACAACTTATTAAGTATGATTTTTGTTATTAAAAAAAACTCAATCATAACTTTTATTTTAAAAAATAATAATTTTTATTTTATGAATTGTAAGAGTTAAATAAAAAAATATGATTTATAAAGTGTAATTTATATATGCAAGAATAAGTTTTTAAAATAAAAAATATTATTCACAATTTTTATTTAAAGAATTATAACTTTTATTTAAAAAATTATAAGAATTGAATAAAAAATTATAATAAGAATAAAATAAATTTTTAATTTAAAATTAAATAATAAAAAATTTTTAAAATTTTATTAAAATTATAATATTTTAAGATATTATTTATATAATTAAGAGGAATTATATTTCTTTTTTTGGCCGGATATGAACGGTGTTGTTATGTGTCCCTTTTGATATTATTATGCGTTGGTTTGGTTGAAATTAGGACTATTCAAAGCAAAAAGTAAGGGAATAAACTTTTTGCAGGAGTTGCGTGTGAAAAGCATCAAAGTCGTTGAGAGAGACAACATCTCACCTGCGACTGTGACCGTCACAGAACACACCACGCGCCCCTTCAGCGCGTTCCGTTTGACGACCACTCTTCTGCTTCCCCCAGCCGCGCTCCCTGTCTCTTCCTCCTCCTCCTTCTACATATTCTCTGTAATCTTCCAAAAATTCTCACCTTTTTACTTTCACACTCCGACGTCTTCTGTGCCGATTCTCTACTAGACTACTACTACCTTTCTCTGTAACACGCCTTCACCCTGAATTTCTTGAGAGTAAACTGCTCAACAAGCCCGGCCTTCACACTATATGCTACTGATAACATTCACTCTTGAATCAGACCAGGATTTCATTTGTGTGTTTTGATCGGAATTTCATTCCTGGAAATGAGAGCTGGGCTGAGCACAATCCTCCAAACTCTAACGCCAGAAGCAGTGACTGTTCTCAACCATTCCATAGCCCAAGCGGGTCGTCGCAACCACACCCAAACGACGCCGCTTCATGTCGCCGCCACGCTTCTGGCCTCGCCCTCTGGGTTCCTCCGGCAAGCATGTGTGAAGTCGCACCCCCATTCGTCTCACCCTCTCCAGTGCAGAGCCCTCGAGCTCTGTTTCAGTGTTGCTCTGGACCGATTGCAAACTTCGCACGACATGACTCCCGGGACGGACCCTCCCATTTCCAATGCTTTAATGGCTACCCTCAAGCGTGCTCAGGCTCATCAGCGTCGTGGCTGTCCGGAGCAGCAGCAGCAACCCCTCTTAGCCGTGAAAGTTGAGCTCGAACAGCTCATCATATCCATACTCGATGACCCGAGTGTTAGCAGAGTTATGAGGGAAGCTAGTTTTTCCAGTCCCGCCGTGAAAGCCATGGTGGAGAAGTCGTTGAATTTCTCTTCTTCCTCTTCCCACATCACTTCGAATTCAATTGGGCTAGGAATCCGGCCAAGGACGGCGGCACCTAGTCCGAATTTCTATATGAATCCCAGGCTGCAATCGGGACAGCAAAAGGTTGACGAAGCAAAAAGAATTACTGATATATTGTTGAGGAGAAAGAGGAGGAACCCAATCTTGGTGGGTGAATCTGAGACAAATTCAGTGATGAGAGAACTGTTGAGAAAAATTGAGAATAACGAGATGCAAGAGATGCCTTTCAACAAAGCTCGCGCGATTTTCTTAGAGAAAGAGCTACCTTCTGATAAAGCACAAATACCAGCAAGGCTGATGGAGCTGGGAGATTTAATCAATTCTGGTTCTGGAGGTGTTTTCTTGAACTTAGGTGACTTGAAATGGCTGGTCGATCAGCCTGTGGGTATTGGAGCAGCTAGTTCGAGTAGTAACATGAAGCAACAAGCCCTTACAGAGACTGGGCGAGCCATAGTTGCAGAAATGACAAAACTTGTTGCCACGTTCAGAGATACATGTCGTCTTTGGTTAATAGGTACTGCGACATGTGAGACGTACCTGAGGTGTCAGGTTTATCACCCTTCCATGGAGAATGATTGGGATCTTCAAGCAGTCCCAATTGCAGATAGAGCACCTCTGCCTCAAACGTTTCCAAGGTTTTCATTTCTGCTGCTTCTTCTTTTCTGAAACACTGCTAGTTTCTAAGCAGAAGCTTTCTTAATTTGGAGGTTCTGATGCTATAATTAATGAATTCTGATTCCTATAATTCCAATTCCATTAATTCTGTTTTGAATGTAAAGCATGCCGTGTTCATGTTTCATTGAAAAGCTTGGTTAAGCTCTAGAACATGTTTGTAGTGTGTCGGCTAATACCATGTAACTATGTGTATTTTCCAATAAATAGGCTTGGGACAAATGGCATTCTTGGTGTGTCCCTTGAATCTTTAAAGGGCTTACCTAGTACGACAATGGAGCCGAGGTATGAGAAGGCAGATTCCGCTCCAAGAACAATGTGCTGCCCACAATGTACACAGAGCTATGAGAGAGAAGTAGCAGATGTGTTGAAAGACACTGAGAAAAATGATTCCTTCATTACATCAGAAGCAATTCGATCATCCCTTCCACAGTGGTTGCAAAATGCTAGAACTGGCAATGAAATGAAGGTTCAGATCATGATGCAGGTAATTTTGTCTACTTAGTTGGACTATTCCTTTCCCTCAAATAAAACAAATACTCATATATTTGCAATTGTCTTTCAATAGCGTGACAGCCAAAAAGTGAGGATGACGAAGACTCAAGAATTGCAAAAGAAATGGCGCGAAACATGCCTGCATTTGCATCCTAAATGTCATCAGGAAAATCTCAGCTTAGAGAGAAACGCTTCAACTCCTCACTCATCTATGAGCCTTTACAATCAAAACTTGTTGGGACGTCAATCTCAACCCAGTAAAATCTCAGTTAGCCCACCGGGAAGTCCAGTGACAACCGAGCTGGCACTTGGGACAGCGAACTCAAGCAATTCAACTCACGTTAAGGCCTTTCTGGGCTGCATTTCTTCAGAATCTCAAACTCACAGCAACAAATCGTTGGATCACGGCTCTTTTAAGAAGCTCCTTAAAGCCTTGACAGAGAAGGTATGGTGGCAGAAAGATTCAGCATCAGCAATAGCAACAACTGTGACACAATGTAAAATGGGGAATGGAAAACGTCGAGGAGGAGTGATCAAGGGTGATAAGTGGCTCTTGTTCTTGGGTTCCGATAGAGCAAGCAAGAAGAAGATGGCAGAAGCTCTTTCTGAGATTGTATCTGGATCCAGTCCGATCACATTTTCGCTCGGTGCACGGCATGGCAACCGGAAAACCGACGTCCATGATGTTCGTGGTAAAACAGCTTTGGATCGAATAGCAGAAGCCATAAGGAGGAATCCATTTTCTGTGATCATCTTGGAGGACATCCACGAAGCAGATTTACTCATTCGTGGCAGTATAAAACGAGCCATGGAGCAAGGTCGGTTTTGTGATTCCCATGGCAGAGAAATCAGTCTCGGTAACATCATGTTTATCCTTATAGCAAATGACACTTCAATCAATGAACAAAACTTAGCCAATTTAACAAGAAGGAGCTGGCAATTACGACTTTCTATAACAAAGAGAACAACCAAGCGTCGACCAGATTGGTTATGCAATATTGAAGAGAGGTTCACAAAGCCTCGAAAAGAAAATGCATCAGGTTTAACCTTTGATCTAAACGAAGCTGTAGAATCAGACGAAGACAAGACAGATAGCTCAATGAATTCCAGTGACCTCACGGTGGATCATGAAGAAGACAACCATCTCACTCACAACGTCCAATCACCCACTAGCTCTACTCCATTATTTCTACCCCAAGAACTGTTGGATGGCGTAGATGATTGCATCGTCTTCAAGCCCATTGATGCCGGCGCCATTCGCCACAGTTTCATGGCCGCGGTCGAGAGAAGATTTTCCGACGTGATTGAGAATGATATATGCATTGAAGTACAAGAGGAGGCTCTTCGAAAGATTGCTAGCGGAGTGAGACTAAGCCAAACAAGCTTGGATGAATGGATAGAGAAGGTGCTTGTTCCGAGCTTCAAGCAATTGAAGGGAATCTTGGACAAAAGTAATGACGTTGAATCCCTAGCCGTTAGGCTTGAAGATGACTTGGACGGAGATTATGGTGGCCAGAGTTATGGAGATTTGCTGCCTCCTTGGGTAAGGGTGGTGGGGGAGACCTAGGGGAGGGACACAGTGGTAATTATAAAATGTTAGTTGGGATATAGAAGTAAACGAATGCAAAAAACGATTGTAGTGCAATGACTTTTCTTTCATATAGGAGAATAATTAATTTTTTAATAAAATGATTTTTTTTTATTCGTTCATTTTTTTTTTTGCGTGTCACAACTGACAATTACATGTTTTATTTAGTAAAGAAAGTAGTTCCATGCTCTTGTTTACCTCCACTTAAATTATTTACTATAATTTATTTTTTAAAAAAATAGTTATATCCATCCAATATATATGTTAAATCTTAATGATCCACTCGAGTCATTTTTTTAATACGTTAGTATCCTTTAATACTAATCATTGCTTATTTACTTGTAAAAGTTTAAATGTGGAATATGTTTTAAATTTAGAATAACAGGTCAAACAGTCATTAAAAAAAAAAAAACTAGCAGGTGCGAACTTTTAAACCAACCAATGTCAAGTTTACAACCATGTAATATATGTAAGAAGTGGCAAACATATTTTACAACGAGAAGAAAAGAACAGAGGTAATTGGTAAACATAAGCTAAGAGCTTGTTATTATCTGTCATCTATGACTTGGAAATGGTTTGTGGTTCCATGTACGTAATGAACTCCATATATTAACAAATGAAAAAGGGAGAATTACATATATATCCGATACAAAAAAAAAATTAATTACTATAAGGTTCATTAATAATAGAGCAATAACTTTAGTTCAGTAGTCAATGAACTTTTGTAGTAATTAATTTTCTTATGTAGGATTTCAATATAATTCTTTTAATGAAATGCCTGTAGAAGGGAGTATACTCAAAAGTATAAATTTTTTTTATAAATGTATAAATTTAGTTATAAATTATTTTTTGAGAAGTATTAGTTAGTCTGTACAATTTGGTGGGGCAAAAAAAAAGTTATTAACTATAAAAACAGAGTATTCAACGCCTTCCATCAATTTTGATTACATGGCTGTTTATTTTTAAACTTATGGAACTCACAACAAAAAACACCTCCCATCTTATGTGTGCTTCACACTCTCCCCTCTTCGATTTCATCTTCTCTCTCATACCAACACAGCTCTATTGACAAGTCTTTGAAACAGAGTTGAGAGCACAGTGTCACAACCTATGTTCAGATATAAAAGAACTCGCAAGGTTGTGGGATTTTTGAAGACCTTCAAGATAACAGAGAGAATTTCAGAGCTTTCAAGAAGGATTCAGTATGTTTCTAGAATGTTATAGAAACATCTAGAATAATCTAAAATTATTTAGAGAAATCTAGAAATATCTAAGAAAATCTAGAAGTTTTTAAAATGTTCTAGAAACTTCCTCGCAGTAGTGTGCGAATTATTCCCCTTGCGGAGAGTCTCCCCAAGTTCGATCCTCCAACCTCTCCTACATAATAAAGTTGAGGCTGAACCTGGTATTATTGAGTCACTTTGTTATGTAGGAGAGGTTGGAGGATCGAACTAGGGGAGGCTCTCCGCAAGGGGAATAATCCGCACACTACTGCGGGGAAGCCTTTGTCTCCTGATGCTCACCGTAACGGGTGGGGTCGCCCTGTTGTGGGGCTTGGAGGGAGAGTGTCCAGCGTCGCAAAAGACCTCGGGGAGGCGGGGTGAGCGGAGGGCTGTTACAGTCTGTCGAAAAATAATGTATGACTTCGAAGCTCTTATGTTCAACATCCATGGCGGGTTACCTAGAGGCAATCATGCGTGGGCACTGAGGTAGGTTATCCTCCGATGAATGGAGATGAAGAGGGAGGATCGAAGATGAAGGAGGTCATTAGCAGGGAGGGGGGAGGATTGAAGATGGAGGAGGTCACTGGCAAGAAGGAGGGAGGATCGGAGGGGGGAGAAGGTTATTGGCGAGGAAGGGGGGATCGGAGAGGGTGAAGAAGGTCGCCGGTGGATGGGGAGAAGGTTGTCGGAGTTGAGAAAGCAAGAAGCTTGAGACCGAAGGGGGTAAAATTAGAGAATGGAACAAAGAATTTGAAATCCTTGGAGTGTATCATGGAAGCCAATTCCAGCGATTTTGGTGGATATGGAAATGGAAAATTTTCAAATTTCATAATACCAAACAAATATTTTTCAGAATTTCATATCCATTTCCAATTTCATGCTTCAAATTCCAGTATACCAAACAGGACTTTATAGTTTTTTGATTTCTAATTAGAGAATTTGTCATCCAGATGTTTTTGGACTCATATCTAGAGTAGGTGACTATCTCCCAATCAAGCATTGTGGCACATAAATTGATCAATTTAATTTTGCAATAATTGACGATTGGTGAGTAATTCTTTTTAATTCTTCTGATATTTATATTCAATAGTTGCATTTGCTATTATTGTCCTGGTTATTTTTGAAAGGTCACTAAAAGAGTACTGCATTTTTTAGGTGGTAATTCATTTGATTGAATCCTTCTTGGGTCTGCTGCATGGTTTGCTATTATCGAGTAGTACAAGAGCCGTGTAATTGCCGTCTTTGCAATTTGCTCGACCCAAGGTAATGTTTTAGTGTCATGTTTTAATTAAGTTAATTGTTGGCTTATTAAATAGACCGACTTCCTAGACTATTTGATGACTTATTAAATAAATTTACTTTGCAGGTCGGTTGTTTTTTGAAATTACTACAATGCAACTCATGTATTGTTTAATCTTGATCACCCTAATATTGAATACTTCAGGTGTGCTTGCCGTCAGAAACGCGTACTGGAAGATCTCTATTAATAGGTCAAGATCATCATCTTGTCATCGTACCATATCATAGTTGATCTTAATTTCAACTCCATTAATAGTTGACTTCAAGTTCAAGATCTCACAGGAAGGCATTTAATTAGTTTATTTTAAGAATGATTTCCTATTCCGCATTTATCAGGTTATTAGTTTAGTAAGTCTTTTTGTTGATTTATTGGTTATTATCATTTGGAAGTTTATTAAGTCTACAATTCATTGATAGCTATTTTAGAATTTTATTAGCCATTAAATTAAATATAATATCTTACACTTTTAATTCATGTAAGGGTTGTTGATTAATTACCAATTATTCAAGCATTCTAGAGTCCGTATTTAATTTTCTTATTTTAAGAAATAATGCAGGTGCATTTTCATATTTATTAGTTCATAAATCCGGGTACCCATTCATTAGGTTATCAATTTAGATTTGGGTCAATATTTAGTAATGGTTCGGACTATTTTTTTATATCAATATTCCAATCTAATTTTCCTGTAGTCAATCGCCAAATTATAAGTATTCAAGTCCATGCAATATCATAAATAAATGTTGACCCCTAGGCAAAGCATTTTATAACCAAAATAAATTTGATTTCAAATTTTAAATAAAATTCAAATTTTATTAAATTAAATCCAATACCACGTAACAATGGAGCCAAGAAATTCTCATTGCTGTGAAATATTCTTGGTTAATTCTCATTTAAACTTATAAGCACTACTATAGAATATATCTTTAGGAGCGGGTATTTATGAGCGCTTTTTAAATAAGCGCTCTAAAATGTGAATGTGGAATTTACCGGAATGCTTTTCTAAATAAGCGCTCCTGTATGTCAGGCTTCTCAATAAGATAACGCTCCTAATTAATATATATAAAATATTGTAAAAAATCTAAAAATACCTTCGGGAGCGCTCGTACTTAAGCACTCTGGAAGAGCTCGGCAGAGCACTCTTCCGGACCGCTCATGAACGAGCACTCTGGTAGAGAGCTCCGGAAGAGCTCTTTTAGAGCGCTCTGGAAGAGAGCTCCGAAACTCTTCCGGAGCGCTCTTTAATGAGAGCTCCGGAAGAGTGTTTCCAGCCTTTATTTATTTTCTGTCAGTTTTCTTTTCTCCATTCAGTTTCTTTCAAACCTCTCTCTCTTTTGTTGAGGCCCCACATTCCCAACAAGTTCTAGATCTTTGCTGTATTAGTCTATCATCATCGCTGTTTGCTGTTCCAGTTTGCTGTTGTTGCTCTTTCCTTCTTTGTGTCGCGCATTTATCTCTGTTTCTGTTCTGCATCACCGTCCATCTCCTGCATCACTGTCACCGTCGCCACACTATCTCCCTCTCCTGTGTCGCCATTGCTGTCCGTTCTATCGTCTTCATCACCGTCGCCATCCATCTGTCTCTGCTATTTGCTGTTTGCTGTTTGCTGTCTGCTATTTTTTGTCTGCTGTTTGCTGTTCCAGATCTGAATCTCTGTTCCATATCTGCATCTCTGTTCTAAATTTGCATTGTTGTTGCAGATCTGTGCTGCTACTGTACACAGGAGGAAGCAACGTCGCTGCGGTCATGAATACCGCCATTTTCTGCCGTGAAGACTACACTTTAAAGGTATTTTTTAATAATTAATTTATATATATTTGAGAATAAACTTCAAATATTTTTTTAATAATCAATATTATATATAATATATGAATTGAAGTTATTTATATTAAAATTATGAAGTATTTGTAGTTGATAATTTAGATTAAAGTTGAGGAAACTACTTGAATACTTTTATTTTATTTATGAAATGTACTTTTAAGGGAGATTATTATTATTAATTAAATTACAATTGATTGACAGAATTTAGATGCATTATGCTACTAAATTTTTATTTGAATGAATTTATTTTTTTAGTTTAAATGTATTGTGTTGTGGAATTCAATTGTTTGATCATTTGGGTGGTTGTTCTTTTAAGGAAGATGCTGTTGAATTTTTTTTTATAGAAATCTAAGTCTTTTGTTTATTGAATTTTGGTAATCATATTAGTGATATGGATCTATGGTGTGAATGAAGTCATTGAATTTGCATTTTGTCGTGATCAAGACCCCTATGAAGTCATATGTCCTTGTTTAAAATGTTGCTATGGAAAAAGAGTAAAGCCAATAGAATTGAAAGATTATTTAATATGTAATGGGATTGATCCAATTTATACTTGTTGGACCATGCATGGGGAGACAAGGAATAATGCAAGTGATTGGAGGGATAGTGCGAGCTACTCAACATTTGATCATAGTAGTGGAATATATGATGTTGATCGTCTTGATGAAATGATTGATGTGATTGAAGAGGATCTTAGGGATTGTCCTGAGATGTTTGAGAGATTAAAGAATGATGTTGATAAACCATTATACCTCGGTTGTAAAAAATTCACAAAATTGTTAGTTATTTCGAAACTATACAACCTAAAAGCAGTGAATGGATGGAGCGATAAGAGTTTCATGGATTTGCTTGAACTCTTATATGAAATGTTACCTGAGTACAATGAGCTTCCACCTAATACTTACGAAGCTAAAAAAGTGCTCTGTTATATTGGGATGAGCTATGAGAAGATACATGCATGTCCAAATGATTGTGTCCTCTTTCAAAAAGAGCATTCAACCTTAGATAAATGTCCAAAATGTGATGCATCATGGTACAAAAGAAATGGATGTAGCCTAGCGAAGGCATTATGGTATTTTCTAATCATACCAAGATTTAGATGCCTATACAGCATTGCAGAAGATGCTAAATACTTAACATGGCATGCTGATGAGAGAATTAAGGATGGCAAGCTATGGCACCCTGCAGATTCTCCTCAATGGAAAAAGTTTGATCTTATATACCCTGAGTTTGGGGTTGAAGATAGAAACTTATGCCTTGCACTGGCCACTGACGGAATGAACCCACATGACATGCAAAGTAGTACTCATAGTACATGGTCGATTATTTTAATGATCTACAACCTCGCTCCAGTATTGTGCATGAGGCTCAAATTTATGATGCTGTCATTGTTGATTTTTGGGCCTTGACAACTAGGAAATGATATAGATGTGTACTTAGCTCCTTTAATTGAAGATCTGAAGATTTTGTAGGAGACAGGTATGGAAGTTTATGATGGGTATAGAGAAAAACATTTCATCCTGCGAGCAATGTTGTTTGGCACCATAAATGACTTTCCTGTCTATGGCAATTTATCAGGATACAATATCAAAGGACGAGATGCATATGCAGTATATGAGGAGTACACTTGTTCAGTGCAGTTGGAACATTGTAGAAAGAATGTCTTCATTAGTCATTGATGATTTTTGCCGCAAACACATCATTACCGATGATTGAAAAGGCCTTTAATGGCCACCTAGAGAAGGGTAGAGTTCTCATGCCATTAACTGGTGAGCAGCTCTTTAAAAAGGTCAAAGATTTAAATATTGAATTTGAAAAATCATTTGCAAGTAAGATTGTTAAGAATGGTTGGAAAAAGAAGTCCATATTCTTTAAGCTACCATACTGGAAGACCCTAGATGTTAGGCATTTCTTGGATGCAATGCATATCGAAAAGAATGTCTGCGATAGTCTTGTTGGTACATTACTCCACATTTCAGGAAAGAGTAAAGATGGTATTAATGCAAGGATGGATTTAATTAGCATGGGGTTAAGAGAAGAGTTGGCACCAGAGAGGAAGGGAAAACACACTTTTTTACCTCCAGCAGCTCACACCTTGTTTAGAAAGGAAAAATTAGCTTTCTGTGAATTCTTGCATGAAGTTAAAGTGCTAGAAAGATATTCTTCAAATGTAAGTAGCCTTGTATCCACGAAAGACCTCAAACTAGTAGGTCTCAAGACTTATGATTGTCATATCATCATGGAAAATTTATTGCCGATTGGTATACGATCCATTTTGCTGAAGAAGATGCGAGCCACGATTACTAGATTTTGTTTCTTCTTTAAGGCAATTTGTAGCAAGATAATTAACCTGAAAAAATTGCCAAAGCTAAAACATGAAATAGATAAGATTTTAAGTCAGCTGGAAATGTATTTTCTGCTTTCGTTCTTTGACATCATGGTTCATTTATCATTTCACTTAGTTAGAGAGATAAAGTTGTGTGGGCTCGCTTATTTGAGATGGATGTACCCAGTAGAGCGTTACTTGAAAGCATTAAAAGGATATGTAAAAAATCGAAGTTGGCCCGAGGGGTGTATTGTTGAGAGGTACATCATGAAAGAAGTAGTTGAATTATGCACAGGATATCTCTCTAATATGAATGCCATTAGGTTGCCAAAGTACACAAAAGACACCATAGGTGAACAAGGTAGAATCATTGGGAAGAAACTCATCAGCATAGACAAGACATAATGGGAGCAAGTTCACTTGTATGTTTTACACAACACTGAGGAAGTTCAACCATATATCAACAAACACAAGGCAATAGTTAAGAGTCAGAATAAAGGTAAAAATGAAACATGACTAGCAACATATCACAACCAGCACTTTATATATTAGTTTAGAGCTCACATCTCTGAGGAGTCTCACCCATCAAAAGGTTGAGGTTTTTGGCTAGGGGTCTCGGATTTGAAGTATTTTCTTATACAGGTTATGTAATTAATGACTTTATATTTATACGAAAAGCCAAGATGCTCGGAGCACTATGCAAAATAGTGGTGTAACGCTTAAAGCTCAATCAATGCATGTCTCTAGTTTTAAAGACAAGAACCCAATCTATGTAATGATGTCATATTTTAGGATTATAGAACACATTTGGAAATTGGATTATATCAAGTTTGCGAACTTGTCTTTTGTTGCATGTGGGTTGACAATAAAAATGGCTTTCGAATTGACGAGTTAGGTTTTATTCAAGTAGATTTTAATAAGGTGGCTCATAAAGATGAACAATTCATTTTGGCATCACAAGCTCGACAAGTGTTTTATGTGTCAGATCCAACGCATAAAAATTAGTCGATTGTTCTTTTAACAAATAGAATAGTGGGTAATGAAGAGGATGAAGATTTCAATGTTGAGAATGACCCTTTTATGAGAACATCACGGACATTTGATATTTCAACTGGGGATAATGCCTTTTATATTAGAGAAGATCACACGGAAGGATTTGGATTGATGAGGGATATGTAGAACACACAAAAGAAAAGACAAAAAAAAGAAAAAAAAAATAAATTTTAACACTTGTAAGTTCTTTATTTAAATTTCCTTTTAATTGTTAAAAATTTATTTTTAATTGTTAAATTTTTTTTTTGTTGCTAAAAATTTACTTTTTTCCTTTCAGGTATATGGCTACCCTACCTGAGAACAGTGGTGATGCTCCACCCACTAAAGAAGAAGCATTCAAGAAGGTTAAACGGGGTAAAACTGTTATGAAAGTAGTAATACGGGCTCAAGCAACTGGTCGTAAATTACTAGTGAATTGGAATGATAGGAGCCAATTAGTTAAGTCTCCTTAGTTGGCTAGTTATATAGGGGTCGTAGCTCGTCATTATGTTCCTTGTTGCATTACAGACTGGAGAAAGAAAAATGACCCACAGCTTGAAAAAGCAAAAATCATATATGGGAAGATTTATGTATATCTTTTGATCTGGATGAGAGTCATAGGCATTATATCATAAGAAAAACAACATATGCTCATAGAAAGTTTTGAACTACCCTCACAACATATCATCTAAAAGATATAAATAAAGAATTTAATCCTCATCCTCCTAAAATGCATCCAGAGATCCAGCAAGAGCATTAGGATGAATTTATTAAAATACGCCAACAGCCTAAATTTTAACAGATCAGCCAGGTTAATCATTCTAGAGTCGTGAGTACTTCTTTTCAATATAGAGCAGGAAGAAAGAGCTATCCAAATATTGAACATGGTTTAGTAAGTTTCAATTAATATCGTCTATTGATATTACTTATATATATAAGAAAATGTTTTTTAATTATTCTAATATCTTCTTTAAATAGAGGGAAGAAGTTGGACCTAATGCTCCAATTTCTCAAGCTCTTGTTTGGAAGACTGCTCGAAAAGATAAAGAAGGAAAATCACTTCATGAATGCACTCGAAAAGTCTGGGAAGATTGTGTGAGTATTAATATTTTAGTATATTATTTTATTTACATTATTTACTTAATAATTAGTTTACAATTTGTTCAACAGGAAGCATTATCACAATCAATATCACAAGATGATGTGGAGGAGCATATGGATGTCCTTGGTAGGACATTGGGAGCTCTAGAGGTCTTTGGTCGTGTTAGAGGAGTCGGATTTGGCATTTCTTAGGGCACCTACTTTGGATGTCGGTCTAAAATTTTTACTGAAGATGATTTTAATGTAAGGATAGCAGAAACGGAGGCGAGAATGGAAAAAAAAATTTTAAGCTTCAATGGAAAAGAGATTTGAGCAAATGATTGGAGTTATAAATATGCCACAAGGTAGCTTCAGTGATAAAGATAGTTGTTCCTTCCATACTAAAGAAGACTTTCCTGAGGTTATAATTTTCTTTCTATTATCTTCTCTTTATTCACAAATTATGTTTCACATTTTTTTTAAAATATTAATTTTTAATTTTTTGGGCGAGTCTCAATGTCAATTATGGTTAGAATCACTACATTGTCGTGTTGTGATACTCAGATATGTGTATAATGACAATAGTGTTACTATACACTCCAGACCGTTGCCTGTTGATCACTTAAAGGTGACTATAACTATTCCAATAGAAAACGATGCTGAGGTGCCAGTGCAAATAGAAGATGAGGATATATTCACAATTTTTGATGCTGTTGGAACTTATGTGGCTTGGCCTTCAAAGCTCATTAAGTTACAGGTATAATAATTGATGGTTCTTTAAAATCATTCATGTTTTCTTACGGCCTTACTAATCCATTTTACATCTTGTAGTCCTCAAAATTTAAAGAAGTTGTAAAGAAGCCAATCAAAGCAAAAGAAAAGCCGTCGAAAGGATCTACTTCTGTGACTAAGGCAGGGAAGACCAGCACATAATCTACTCAGTTGAAATATTCTCATCAAAATGCACTTAAAATGATTATGTGGACAACATTTAAAAATGAGATCCGTGAAATAGAATTTGAAAAGGAGATTTATGGTGAAATAATTAGCAAAAAATTAGCAGCTAAAAATATTAATGAGATTCTAACAAAGGATTGGCTACAAACCACACAAATTAGTTTATACATCAGGTACTTTCTCAATTTTATTACTTATTATGTTATTTATTTAATTTTAGTTGTGAATGATTCTATTTGTTTTCATTTTAGGTACTTATATCATACTTTTGTGATGGCAGGCTCATTGATGACAAAATTTTCATTTATTAACCCGCACAACACTGGTACCTACAGTGTTGAGTACTATTCTCAAAAAATTACTGATGCATTCAAAGCCAAAGGTAAAAGAAACATTATTTTTAGCTCCTCACAATTCAAGGTAAACTGTTATTATTGTTTATTTTTAATTTTAGTTGATATTTTAGTTAATGAAATACTTTATTTTTTCAGGCAACATTGGGTGCTTGTTTGTATCAATCCATTTATCCCTGTGATTTATTATCTTGATTCATTAAGAGATAGTGACTTTAAGAACTACAAATCTATAAGGATATTATTTAATCAGTAAGTTTTTAGTTTTATATTCTTTATATATGTTTATTATAATAATTAATTTTTACTTGGTATGCTTAATCATTATATAATAGGGCTGTAGCACGTTATCGAGGAGGTGAAGGTCTCCCTCCAAACACCGAAAGACTTAATTTTGTTGAGTTTTATTCATGAAAAAGAATAAAGGTTTGTATTATTTTCTTAATAAAACAAGTTGGTACATATCTAAATGATTCTTTGATTGATATTTTATATTTGTTATTCGGAATATGTTATTCTGGATTGATGTAGAATTTTTAAAAAATTCTGGAACTTCCAAGTTATAGGGGAGACTCTTCTGGATTTTTGACAGCAAATACTTGTATCATATATATAACTTCATCACTGAAGTATTTTAAATTAAATTAAAATTTATTTCTACCATATTTTGATAATGACATCGATCTTTTATTGTTTTATAGGTACCTACACATTAGAAGGTTGAGAGTGTGGATACTATATTATGAAGTTTATGAGAGAAGTAATCACACAACAAGAGTTGATCATTCCTAAAAATGTAAGTCAAAAGCTTTGAAATTAAGTTAATATAATGTTAATTACTTATATATTGCTTTCATATCTTGTGTAGTATTTTATCGGAGCAAGATATTTACATTTTACTATGAAGCAAATATAAAATTTAGTTAAAGAATGGTCATAATATATTATTGGCTGTTTGTGATAGGAAGTTAGATTTTAATATTAAAAAAATAACAATAGTTTCATTTGTTAAGCTTGTTAGAAATTAAACTAGGTTAGTTAGAAAATTGAAATTGTTGTATCAGTTTTAAATTCTTTTCTTGTATATAAATTTTTATGTCGATATTATTTTTAAATTAGTTTTTGATATTATAATTTGCCATTGTTAAAGATATGTAAAAGGAGAAATTTAAAAAATTTAATTTTAAAAAATAAATATAATATACGAGAGCGCTCATTTGAGGAGCGCTCCGATAAAGTCACTTACGAGAGCACTTTTTAAAGAGTGCTCCGGTAAGTTGTCAGCATACGAGAGCGCTCCTACAAAGAGCGCTTCGATAAGGTGTCAGCATACGGAGGCGCTCCTATAAAGAGCGCTCCCGTATATGACGTGTGCCTTTATAAATCGAAGCTCTCTTATAGGAGCGCATTTAAAAAAGTGTTCCTGTACATTTCGGAGCGCTCGATACGGGAGCGCTTCAAAAGCGCTCCCTAAGGTCAAAAAAAGTGCTCCTGTAAACTTATTTTGTAGTAGTGAAGATTGAATCTGGTAAGAATGAATAAAAATTGGAGGTGAGTGCAATGTACAAAAAAGATGGGCATACGGAAAAAAAAAAATCAGGATAGGTGTTGATTATGATGATTCACCTTGTGATTTCATAACAATTAATCTTATACTTTTACTATGATTGGTGTCAATATTGTGTTATTTTAAACGATTGAAAAATGCTTCAAGAAAGAGTTATGACATAAAAAACTAAAACGTCAACCATTGATGTATAGCACGATTATAGCATACCAAAATGAAAAATCCACGGTGGCAAGAATGATTTCCATGATGTTGAATGAAAGTGTCTTGCGTTCATGAATAATTCGTGCAGCTAGATGGGATGTTAATTGAATTAATTTTGATATTGACTAGGGCACGAATTATTTCTTAAAACACTATCAATTTTATTACAAATTTTTTAATTTTTTAATTTTAACTTTTAAAATAAACATACCACAAATTAATATTAATTTTCTTAATTTTGATACTTGCTAGTGCACAAATTATTCTATAAAACACTCGCCCATTAAATGCTTTCACTAACTGTGTGATTTATGTGCATATTTTTGCTAATGAAATATATTCCTTCCAATCTTATTTATAAGTTACTTTTAACATATTTTATCAAAATTAAAAAAATTTTAAATCTCATTAACTTTATTTTAAAATTTAACAAATTTTCACCTTTACTCCTAATACATATTTTTAAATCTCATTACTAATATTTTTATTCAAAGTATTTAATAAAGACAAAAATGTAAATAAATACATTGAATATTACTAAGTGCTTTATAAGTAGGACTAAATTTTTTCTTCTCTCTATCCTATAAATGGCATCAGAGAAGTAAGTGTCTTTCGTTTGAATAATCACATTAAATATTCCTTACAACATCCAATATAATTAAATTTGATTTCATTATTTTAAGAAATATTGGATGTCTTCTATTTTGTATTTAGTATGCATTAAATATGTGAGCACACTGCGCATTTAATAGGTTATCAATTTAGAAATTTCTCATATTGATTTGTTTGGTGATTAAAATTTGGAAGTGTATATTCTCTCTGTTCAAAAATATAAAATATTTTTAATTGAATTTTACCCTTCAATAAAAAATAATTATCTACTTTAAATTAACTCTATCTTTTCATATTCACCCCTATTAAACACCCTATAATAAATATAAAGTTACTATCAATAAGGACACTTTTAGGAAAAAAAAAGGGTAATGATTACATTTTGAAAGATTAAAAATACTTTATATTTTTAAACATTTAACTCTCTCAAAAAATATTTTATATTTTTAATAGAGAGTGTAAAAATCAAGAATTTATTGGCAGCTGCTTTGCAAGCTTTTTTGTTTTTTTTGGCCAAGCTACTTTGCAAGCTTATAAAATCAGAAGCAGTTGTTAAATAGAATATCTTAAACTTTTAATTTGGGCATTGTAGTTTGATTACCAATTCCAAGAAATATGAACCCACATTTAATGCATTTATTTAAGGAAATATTCTATATTGTTTAATTTGTATTTAATAGTTATTATATATGAGCAACCCATTTATTAGGTTATCAGTTTAGATTTACTGTGTTCAATTTCAAAATTCGTGTGTAAGGGCATATTATGTAACTAATAAATCGAGGTCGTTTTATTCTTCTTCTTCTTCTTCTTCTTCTTTAATTTGCAAACAAATGGTAGCAAACATAAGAAACGAGCAAGGAAAAAACAAACAAACATCATATTGAAGTTAAAAGTAAAATTTAATACGAGATAAACACGTGTCAGTTTAATGAGTTGACTTGAAAAAGAGTTTTGTGAATCTTCTTGAATCTATTGAGTAGTTTATCAGGTAATTAATGAATCTAATAGTTGACTACTCATTAAACATTCCCACCGTCCGCATTTATGGTGGTTCTTTTGAGAAATATTTCATTTTTATCATCCAATTTATTAGGTTGTAAATATGTGTGGGAATTTATTGGTTTCCCTATCTAGAAATTACTTTTGATTATTTTACTATTTATTTTTTGGGAAGATTTTCTTTAGTTATTTTATTTGCAAGTATAATCTTATCATAAATGAAAATATATAAATTGTTCCCAACTGTCTTATGCTCCCCATCATTTTAATAATTTTATGTTATTTTAAGTCAATTTTAATTGCACAATTATTAAAGAGACATAGTTACTGCATTTTCTTTAGGATATTTCTTCCCTTTGGTTATTTGATGCACATATAAAAAGTCCTATCATAAATTAAAAATAACATATCCTCTTAAGAGCTGGTAATTTATATAAACTCTAATGGAGTAAGCTTGGATAAACTTGAAAATATTTAAGGTCAAATTTACAAAAATTACTTTTTACACAACAAAAAGAAAATTGACAATGCCTAAAATTTTGCACTGTATCTTCAAAATTGGCACGATCATTTTTGCAAGATTTTTTAGTTCCATCTTGATCCTAAATGGGACATGACAGGAGACAAGGAAAAATTTTAGTCTTTCATGATGGGACATGGGAAAGAGTTTTTTTTGATCTCATCTTATGAATACTCTTACCATTTACACAATTACCTAAGTAGATACTATAATTAACCTTGATTTTTAATTATTTTAAAAAAAAATCATGGGAGATAATTTTTATTAATGAATTTATGTCGCACTATAAATATATTACATGATAGTAAATGACATATTTGACTATATCCTAATTATATAATATATTTATACAAAATTTACTATTTAAAAATTATACATATATTAAAAACACTATACAGTATACTAATATTTATTTAATATTAATTTGTATAAAAATTAAGAACATTTCGTGCATCGCACGGGTGTATATATAAAAATATAAGATTAAGTATATAAATTTTATCCTTTAACAAAGGAAAATATATTTATATATTAGTTATGTTGCAATGGTTGTTACTTTTCTTATTTGTTTTATGATCTTGCCTCCTCCTTTTTTTCTTTTTGATAAAACAAGGAGAAAACCAAAACAAACTTACATCCCATCTAAACCTATCCAAATTTTTTCAAATTTTAAAAAATTTACTTCACGCTCACATATCCATGCCAAATTAAATTCAAAGTCAGCATTTTTAACTAATATCAAACCAAAAATGTTGTTCTTAGTATCATGTCCCATGTGCTAGAAGTGTTCATAAAATTCTTAACCCCAGTCAGCCCATCTTCGTTCTAATCATCCCAAGACAAATATATTTTGAATCAAAAAAAAAATTGGGGTGAGACATGACACATGAGACGAAATAAAATTTTACTCAGCATAATATGAGACATAGGTTTAGTATTGGACATCCAGTCCTATTCTAAATAGGTATTATATATATTAATTTTGTTTTGTTTTTATATATATAATTTCACTTCATTTGTGTTTTTTTTTAAAAAAAGGCACACAAATATCTTGAGATGTTAAAACATGTCCACCTTTTTTAAATCTTCAGATGTTATTATGTGTGTGTGTAAATGTTTTCACAAGACAATATATTAGAATATATGGATGGCATGAATGATGAAACACACAGGATATGGTTGTTTTAATTGATAAAAAAGCATGTTGATTTGATAATTGAGATTGACAAAAATCTTATGCATCGTAAAACAAATTAGCCATTCCTAGAGTGTTTCTATTGTGTCTTCAAAATTAACTATAAAATCAATATTTCTATTAGTAGTGGACTATATAAATATATAGGAAAGAAGAAGCACTCATGATTGATGATGATGTATAAACTTCAATGCTCATACATGATATTAAATTAAAATATATGGATTCAACCAAAAAAATTAAAATATATGACTGACATGAATGATGAAGTACATGGAACTTGGTTGGTTTAGTTGATAAAAAGTATATTGATAATTGGGAGATGGGTTAACAAAAATCATATTCATTGTAAAACAAATTGAGTGTGCCTAGATTATTCTAGCTTTGTCTTTAAAATTGACTATGATAATTTTATTAATATTAATTTCTGTAATACTCAATATTATTTAATATTAATCAGGAACACAAGACTTTTGCCAACAAATTCTTCCAAGATGAATAATGAGCTTAATGAGTTCACATAATGAATCATTTCTATAGGAGATAAAACAATTGTAGAAAATAACAATGGGAAGAAAAAGATTATTATTCCGTATGACATTTGACTGCAATACTCAATTGAACCTATAGAGTGCATAATTGAATCTACATAGAAAATTTTATTAGTCATCTCTTTCATGATCAACGACCAATTCTATTTTAGAGATAAGATCATATTAGAACTTACATTGTCTATAGTGGACGAGGTTGATAAGTATATTCTATCCATGATTCTTAAGAATGTTGTATTTAAGCCTAGATAGTGTGTGCAAGCAAGATAAAGATATTGACTCAATAGATGAATTGTATTCCATCAAGTTCCTAAATCTAATAGCAATGTTTGGCCTCCCAAATCATGTGTTGAAGCTTAGGTTAATGCTCCTATTATACTTCTTAGAAATATTCATAAATCTCTTAGTCTTTGTCATAACATGTGTCTAATTGTTATGGAGACAAGAAAACAAACTCTCGAAATATATATAATTTCAGGTTCAAATGCTAGGATAAAGGTCTGCATTCTAAAAATTGATATGTTAACTTTTGACTCTTGATTGTCATTTACTCTTTACAGAAGACAATTTTCTATTTTATTGTTTTTGGCTATGACTATAAACAAAAGCTAAGGTCAGAGCTTGCTCATTGTTGGGTTATACTTACTAAGACATGCCTATACCCATAACCAGCTATATGTTGTTGTGTCTCAAGTGTGAAATATGAAAGGGTTAAAGATGTTTTTTTTTTGTTACACATAGGTTTTGCTCCTATTAGAGACAATTTTATTTGGGACACTGTCAGGCATTAAATGTAGACACCTCTCTTAATAAGCATTTGAATCTCGGTTCATCATGTTATGAGAGAATTGTCCCTTACACTAAACCCAACCTCTATTAGTAAAGGGTTGAATATGTTAATTCTTGATGCAGATAT
The DNA here is from genome assembly GCF_029017545.1 of Prosopis cineraria. Classification (NCBI taxonomy): domain Eukaryota; kingdom Viridiplantae; phylum Streptophyta; class Magnoliopsida; order Fabales; family Fabaceae; genus Prosopis; species Prosopis cineraria. The sequence continues at coordinate 12,649,622 of NW_026555335.1, forward strand.
TAAGCCCACAAATGATATTGTAATCATAGATTGCAAGGAGATTTTCAACAATCTAACTAATATATAATAGCCATTTATTCGTTAAAGTGCTTTGCTTTTTCAAATTTTTATTGCTATTTTTCTTTCTTTCTTTATTGTAACAAATTGTTGCATCCACCTTCAATTTGTGTTTAAAATTTATCTATAATGTTATCCCCTACATTTTTATTCGTTATAATTTTTTAATATTAATTATGATCAAGTAGTTATATCTTTTTATAATTTTACTAAGATAAATACTTAATATGTACTAATTATCACTGTTTAACACTTGAAAGAATTTGTAAAAATAACATCCCGTGTGTTACACGGGTAATTGACTAGTTAAATTGATAATTAAGTCAAACAAAGATGAATCAATTCTTTAATTTCTCTTCTCTTCTTAAATGGTAATGCATATGCTATCATCTTGGTTAATCCTTGCTTAACATCACAGCTAATGAAGTTTCATAATCAAGCTCTTTAATTTGAAACTTGGAGGTCCAGTCTAATCAACCATTTTAATTTTGTCAATTTTGAACACTAATGAAATTTTCTGGCAAAAAAAAAAAACAAAAGAAGAAGAAGCCACTGCTCAAATTTCAGAATAAGTTTCAAATATAATTCGCGATTATACCTAGTCTGTGATAATGATGCTATCTAGTTTAGCCAATTTAATTTCACCTAACTACACTGACTTGAGTTAGGTCAGACAAAATAAATTTACTGATCAAACCAAACAAATGAGATTACCAACCATGTTAGTTTTTTGTTACATTAGTGGAGGTTTAAATCCTATGTCACTACCAACACCTTTTTTTTTTTTTCAAACTATATTGGGCTAGTTTCACTTAAGTCCATGTTAGTTTAATTTAATTCAATATGATGTTATTAAATAAATTATATACACATAGTTTACAACCTGACATAATTCAGTCCAATCTTGATCAGACAACTCATGGTTAGCAGATAATATGACTTGATATAAATATTTTATTTGATATTAAAAAAGAGAATTGAAGCTGGATCCATATGAGTCATTTGGTAAGCTAACGCAAAGAAACACTTGTAAAGTCAAAATAGTTGGAACCTCTCCCTCCCTCTCCCTCTCCCTCTCCTTTTATAACGAGAGAGGATGCTAAGCAATTAGGATATTCTGATGTAGCAAACTAACTAACTTTGAAAAAGGGGTAAACAGGATGAAAACTGGCTATGTAAGATAAAGGTGGATTTCAAAGTTCTAGCATGAGAGGGATCATGGGCTTTCAGAGTGGGCTAAATACAACTTTTGGTTCCCTTACTAATCATCATTGGTAGAGAAGAGTTTGATCCAACAAGTCACTAAACTTTACATATCATGTTACCCCCAAAAAAATAAAAAAAGTACATATCGTATGATTTTTAATCATAGCTACTCCCTCTTACCTTTTATTATATGATAAATTTTTTTGCCTTTCATATAAGACGTTTGATGGAATATTAATTGTATTTTTTGTTACTATGATCTTTGTTTAAACTCATTAATTATAAGAGTTTAAAAGATTTACTTTATTTCCAACTTATTCAAGTTGCTCGATTCAAATAAATTTAGTTAGAATAAGCTCGGCCTATAAGAATTATCAGCTCTACTCTTATTCCAATAAGGTGTAGAAGTATATACTCTCTGAAAATTTTCTTCATGGGCTGCATAGAGCTAGCTAACTTTTCTGCACATGTTCATGACCCTCGTGCTTAAAAAATGCAACTCTTCTATATCCACATGGCATAATGCTATTATTATTAATTTCAACTCCCTTGATTTATTCGTTAGTTCGCGTGGCGATATACCAAATCCCACCGATATTTTGGGGGGCTTCTTCTAACCTTTCAAGGAAAGATTCATTAGTTCTTTCCTCATCAACATCAGAAAAAGGGTTCACAATTATCATTTGTTGCATGAATATGGTGGCTCTTTTATGAAAAATGAATAAGTTTTCATCATCTTTTGTTTAATTTTGAAAAAAAATGAATTGTTTGGTCCCTATAATTTTGACTCAATTGTAACTTAATCTTTAAATTTTCATTCATTCTAGTTCAATCTTTATAGTTTTAACTCGATTGTAACTCAATTCTTGAACTTTGACTCGGTTCAACTTAGTTTCTATATTTTTAGTAATTTAAAATATTGGTCCTTATATTTTAAAAAAAATTATAAAGATTACAATTATTTTAAAATTTTAATTTTTATAAAGATTAAAAGTTTTAGTAATTTAAAATATTAATCTCTAAATTTTAAAATAGTTTCAGTATTTATAATTTTATTTTCTAAAATAGAGGGATCAATGTTTTAAATTATCAAATGTATAGGGATCGAGTTGTATTGAGTCAAAACTATAATAATCGAGTTGCAATAATTAAAATTAAAGAAATAGGTTATAATTAAGTCAAAACTATAAAAACTAAATGATTGATTTTTTTTAATTTTTATTATTCCTTTTGCCTCTTATATTGTTAACATGTTACTAAGTCTAGCTTCTTTTCATATCTGACTTTTTTTTTCTTATATTGCTATCTGACTAGGTTAAATTTGAAAATTGTGAACCCCATTGAAAGTAATTATCTCAAAATTATTTTCTACATTCACTTTGATTCGAATTCGAGATTTGGTATTTAAGTGCTTCCATTATGATATCATACTAAGCATGCAGAGAAAATAAACAAATTTTTCTATTTGATCCCATGTTTGCTTCTCTCGTCAGGTCTCTCTCTCTCTCTCTCTCTCTCTCTCTCTCTCTCTCTCAATTAATTTCATGGCTAATCACACCTTCGGATAAGATTTTAAAGAAATGGTCAGCACCTCCAGACATCTTTACACACACAGTGATATGATTGTGATCGAGGACATTTTAATTTGTAGGCGCATGTAAGAAATGACACTTAATAGTTATGATATATGAAATGGGCAAATCTTTAGCAGTAAGCAAGGGTAAAATTCTTATTCCTTAGCTTACAGGCAATTTTTGAATCATCAAATTCAAACTTTCAACCTATAGCAGCATCTTATCCTTTCCATCTTTGTCATCAAGGTGGTTGAGTGCACATTTTCATTCCAATTTTCATCAATTTTTCCTTCCTTTGTTATCATCAAACTGTAATAAATGAAAGCTTGGATTACAATTCTTGACAACACCACGTAACTAATAGAGCTCTCTGTACCTTAGCACAACACACACATGAAATAATTGCCTCCTAAATGAGAAACAAACGTTGGATTCTGTCATTCGAATATAAGTGCCAATTTTTTTTCCTTTTAATAAGGTCTATAGTGAATAGATATGTTGAGCAGTCATGATTGACTCATATCTTTTTACTTGAAATAACTAATCATTGCATTAGATGAGTTGGAATCTCTTTATATTACGTGAGTTTATAAGATTTCCTTTTGAGATTTTCCTTCTCATTAATCACTTACTTCCAAGTCAAGAATTTCGGCATGTACCAGAAGTGAAGTGGATAAAAGATTCCGTGGATTATAGAGTTTTGACAATTTGGCAGGGTCAGTTGCTCACTGCTATTGAATTCTCATTGAAGCTTCATGATCTGTTGGAAACATTGAAACATTCACCCACTTAATTTGACTAGTGGCTGATTTATATTCTATTTTTTGCTTGATCTTGTATGGACATTGATGATTAATTAGTAACAGTTCAAAAATGAAACATGAAACAGAAAGAGAACATGTGCACAAGAACTGATGCAGATACTGCTTTTATTGAGGAATGTTTTCTTTGCACAGAGAATGAACTTCAATTTCTGTCATGATAAAAAGATTTGCCGCCAGTTGTATGTAGAACAGATTCCTCTGACCTGTGGGTTGTTTTTTTTCCCCCTTTGTATTGAACTTTTCCAATGAGCCTATGGAAAGTAAGCATCATCAATATCTGTACAAAAGATTGTCCTTTAGCATCATCATCATCATCAGTTTCTAATTTTTTCTATAAGAGACCCCTGGGAAGATTCCTGAGAATGCAGAGACCTTGAGGGTGCTGCTGCTGAAGTATTAGCAAGTCCTTTGAGCAACTTGATGACTTCACAAGTATCATCCAAGTAATATTCTGCCATGCTTGGTTTCTGACCAACTGTGCAGGCAAAGACTTGAGCTGTGGCCGGTAGGGTTGGGTTATTAGAGACTGTGCAAGCAATCCTCTCAAACATGTCTTCATCTGAGCGATCATCTCCTATACATAACAGAAAATCCAGAGACTTTCCTTCTTTCCTCATTCTTGAGATGAGGTTTTCCACCACTATGCCTTTGCTCACACCCTGCATCTCAGAAGTTTACATCCAATGACGTCACAGAACTCATTCAGTGAATCTTGTCCATAACTTATGAAGCAACTGATACTTACAATATGATTCGTACCTGAGGATTTACTTCCACGATATGTTGCCCTCTTTTAACAATGACTGGTTCATTAGCAAGAACACTCTCGAGGTGATCAAGAAGCTCTTTGGCTTGGGATGATCCAAAGTGAGGGTCAGCTTCTTGATGATGCCAAACCAGTGCGCTTTCCTTTTGTTCAATGAAAGACCCATCGGTTGCTTCTGTGTAAAGAGCCATGACTGGTTCCGCAATCTTTTTCCAATCAAAGTCCATTGTCAACCCACATGTCTCCCAAGTAGAATCCTTACTCCACCTGTCAAATTGAACAAGAACAAAAATTAATGCAGAGACGTTGAGACACACACACAATTACTAATCGTTTGACATGTAATATCTGTGTACCTGGTGAAGTAACCATGCTCAGCTGAGAGACCAAGCTTCTCACATGGAGAAAACCACTTGCTTAGGCACTTCTTATCTCTTCCACTCACAATGAACACTGTGTTGTTGGGATCACTGCACAGACAATTCAAGACAGAAATAACCTCGTTGCTTGGAGTCTTGTCCATGGATGACTGCGGCAACATGGTACCATCATAGTCCAGAAGGATCAAACGACTGTGTGTGTTTTTATAAGCTGATGCAATGTTATCCACTGAAAGCTTCCTGAATGTCGGATCCAAAGCCACAATTCTGAATCCCAAGCCAAGACCAACGCCCCAATACCTCTTGAGGTAATGTTCTCTGCATGCTCTCTCCAAGTCTCGATCAAAACTTCGAGCCCAATAAGTTACATCGTGAGAGCTGATATACTTATAATGCTTTTCATGACGTAAATTCTTCTCTGCCTCTGGCAATGTGATCGCCAAATTCATGGCCTCAGAGACCTCATCGACGTTCCACGGGTTCACTCGGATCGCACCGCTCAGAGACGGCGAGCATCCGATGAATTCAGAGACGATGATAACACTCTCTTTGGGTTTTTTAGAATCCTTGTCGTCATCTTCTTCAAGTGATTTGTCCAACGCCGGGCTGCCCTGTCTGCAAACAGTGTACATATAAGGCACCAAGTTCATCCCATCTCTCACGGCATTCACAACGCAGCAGTCAGAAATGGCACAGTAGGCAGCTTTCTCGAGTGTTGAAACAGGACCATTGATGAAGATGATTGGCTGGTAACCTGGCTCGCCGTATTTCTCATTGACTTCCTTGGCAATCGCATTGGTCTCTTTTTGCACATCCTGAATGTCTTTACCTTCGCTCCTAGCAGGATTCAGAATCTGGACTAAAACAACTCGACCCCTTAGCTCCTCGTGTATATCCAAGAGTTGCCCCATTGCTAAAAACTTAAAGTTGATACCTTTGAACAAATCCATGTCGTCCACACCCAGAATCACAAATTTCCCCTCAAATCGTTTCTTCAATTCCTTAATCTTTTCAGCCGTCTCCGACAACGAAAACACCGATTCGAGCTGACCCATGTGGATTCCGGCCGGCAGGATCTTAATCATCACGGTTCGACCGTAATAATCTAGTCCCATGTAACCCCTCTTAGACTCATAATCCAAACCGAACATCCGGCTACAACAGGACAAGAAATGTCTGGCGTAATCAAAGGTATGGAATCCAATTAAATCACAATTCAACAAGGCCCGAAGGAGATCATCACGAACAGGTATAGTTCTATAGATTTCTGAAGACGGGAATGTGTTGTGCATAAAGAATCCAAGCTTAACGCGGTGGAACCGTTTCCTCAGTAGTGTAGGCAAGATCATGAGATGATAATCATGGACCCAAACAAAATCCTCGTCCGGGTTGATCACCTCCGTTACCTTGTTAGCGAAGATTCTGTTGGCCAAAACATAAGCTTGCCACTGCGAGCGATCGAAACGCGCACCTTGGCTCGTCGACATGGGCACCATGTAATGAAACAGAGGCCAGAGATAATGCTTGCAGAAGCCATGGTAGTACTTATTGTGAATTTCAGAGGGCAAGAAGGTTGGCACGCACCGAAACTTCTCGAGCAAAACCTGCGCCACTTCGTCTTGTTCCGACGGGTCGATCTCGTCCTTCAAGGAGCCAACGTACAAAACGTCGACGTCGGAGGGTAACCCGTCTTTGAGCTGCAGCACCAAACTATCACTATCGAATTCGAAACTCCATTTCTTGGTGCTCACATCCCGAGAAGCCCGTATCGGCAACTGGTTCGCCACTATGATCCTGCGCTCCTGCGGTAAGGACGAAACGATGCCGTCGAATCCGGACCCGTAATCGGCGTGGTCGTCTTCGGCGGCCTCAAATTTTGACACCACTCCCGGCACCGTTGAGACTCTCGGAATCTGATACAGTGCTCGATAATCATCGACGGAAACCAAACTCAATAGGTCTATGCAAGATCTCGAAAGCATTATGCTGGACAATGAAAATCAGATTGCCCGGGGAAAAAAAAAATAAACAAAACTTTGCTGGTGAGAAACAACCGGGGTGAGAGGATTGAGGTTTCAGGTGAGGTACATATATATGGGCGTTACAGTGTCAAATGAAGATATGAAAATCTTCGAGAAATGGAAGTTCTTGATACTGATACACCCTCCATGACAGCAAAGCTATGTCAAGAAGGAAATTAAATGCTCAGTGAGGATAAGAACGAAGAAAGATCGAGCAAGTTGATTTTATATGGCAAGCTTGACGGTCCAGATTCATTAGAATCACGATCGTCTTCGTGATCCTTTTTTTCTGGGACAATCCGTGGGATAACTGTAATTGATTATTTTCCTCGATTTTAAAATAAAATTTATTTTATTGCTTTTTTTTTTTAAATAATTATGACGCCGGTGAATGTAAGTGGATAAGAATGTGAATATTGGACAGAATTAAAATTTAAACAAGCGCGTCATGTTTGCCGCTTTGCATTTGGAAGGGGAAGAAAAATCTTACATGCATTTATGACCCAAGAAATTTTTTGTATATGCATGTATGTTTTTTTTTTTTACCCAGCGTATATGCATGTATATAAAATAAATGGATTGCGTTTGGGATCAGATTCTTGTATATATTGTATTCACTTTCTTGTAAAAATTTTTTGCTGTGCATAAACGTAGAATAATGAAATGAATAGAAAAATTAAAAACCAATTTTATAGGATTTACGGTGATTAAAACAAATATAATTTTTTTAAAAACATGGGATATATATTCTCCTGTCTCTATCTTGTTAGATTAGGGATATAATCGTTTTTATGTTGACTAATATGAAAATATGTGGTTTCCATGAACAAAAACATGGTTTTGGTTATAATTTGTAACCAGAAAATCAAATGTTCACCCCATCTCACATTATAAAATTTTTAAATAAAATTACATATACTAATAAATTTTATTAAATATATATTATAATTTTATTTTTTTAAAAAAATAAAATTTTATAAATGTCATTCATTTAATAATTTATTTATAAAAATATTAAAAAAAATGTAATAGGAAGGGTGATATTAAAAGTTAGTAAAATTTTATTTTTTATTTTTGTTATAATATTTTATATTTTAAAATATTAATTTTTTAAAAATATTTTTATAATTTGAAATGGAAAAAATATTATGTACAATTTTCAGGGCATACAAGCCGGTTTAATTATGATATGACCTAATCTATTGTTTTTCTTGCACAAGCTTTCAGTGGCCCTTTATCCAAAGAGTCAAATGCTACAATACACCCTAAGGTGTTTTTTTTTTTTTTTTCTTTCTTTTCACCTGAAAAGCCCTACGGTGGTTTGGAAAAAAATAAAAAATCTACGGATAAAACTCATGTTTTAAAGTTGAGCTAGTGATAGAAATTAGAATTTGAGTTCATGATTTTACAATTATGAAATCTAATTTTATAATTTTGGTTAGCGTTTAGATGATTCAGCATATCAATTCAAAGAATCATCAAATGCAAGCTTGTATCCATCTCTTACTTGTGTTGACATGCGTGCCTGTGTAACAATAGGAACCAGCCTCTAAATTAGTTCTCTTTTCAATAGGGATTGATTGGCAGTCTTTCTACTAAAAAAATTGTCAACTTTTTTACCTGCAATATTTTTTATTGTGCAACTAGGGTACATCTGTCATCATTTTTATTTTGTGGTCAAAGAATATGTCTAGCTTGAGTTTTCTTTTTATTACATTCATGTTTTCTTCTATAAATCAATCATATTTAAAATATAGTCATATACATGAGTAATTTTTATAGTCAAGATTTAAATTTTAATTTTTCTTATTATAAAAAATTAATCCTTTTTACTAGATCTAACCCTATTAGATATGTTTTTCAACATTTCAAAAACATAGAATAAAATGAATAGAAAACCAAACTACAAAAGGAGTTAAAAATGATTTTAGACTGATTAACTCGTTTTAAAACTTGGGATATGGATCGTGGATATCAGGATATGCTTGCTTTCATGTTGATTAAAGCGAAGAATGCACGACTCTTATGAGAAAAAAAAAAACAAAGAAAAAAAAGAAAAGTAGCTACAAGCTAATTATTGATAAAACAAAAATTCCACATCTGATTAGTTACACATCCCAACAATAATACTCGAGATTATTGATGGTTAACAGGTGTGATTATCGTGAGTTTCCAAGCATGTATTTATTTGATAATTTGATCAATAATCCATGTGCTTCGAAATTGAGCCAATGATAGTTGGTCAAAAAATTGAGCCAATGATAGAAATTATAATTTCAGTCAATAATTTTACTCTATAGTGTTATGAAATCCAATTTCATAATTCAAAATAGTGTTCATATGATTTAACACAATGATTCAAATAATCATCAACTGCATTGCCTGATAATTACTTGTTGATGTATATATAATAGGAACGAACCTCACCTCTAAATTATTAGTTCTCTCTTGAATATAAATTTAGTTCTCTGGGGCATATGTATGTCTTCTTATCAAAATGTAGAATGAAATGATAGGAAATAAAAGGAGTAAAAAAAATTAATATGATATAGTGTGATTAAAAAAAAAATTCCCTAGATGGGGCAACTAATATAAGAAAAAATTAGAGTCATAAAACTCAATATTTCAAAATTTTTTAGGTAGATCAAGTGTGTCTTGTGATTTATCCAATAAAAATATAATACTCAGATGACATTAAATATAAATTAATTGTGTCATTTATTAATTTAGAGAGAAAATAAAAGAAATTAAATGTGCATTCTGTTATAAAAATAAACTTAATTAAAATAATATCACATAAAATTTTATTTAGATGACTTATAATATTTTGATTGAACAGACTATGAATGACGTGATACATTTAATTTATTTAAAAATTTCTCCATTCTACTTAATATTGTTGATGGTTATCTTGTGTGATTATCGAGAGTTTCCAAACATTTACCTCTTTGATAATTTGACCAACAATTCATTTTTTAAAATTGAGCTAATGATAGAAATTGCAATTGGAGTTAAAAAATTTACTATCATATAAGTGTAAGTATAATTGCTTACATTTGGTGTTCGAATCATTTAGCATATCAGTGTATATAATTATGAACTACCTACCTCATAAATGTAAGTTTGTAGTAATCTTTTACCTAGATAACATATCATATATACATCTATAGACACACCCATACATGCATACGCACGCACATAGTTATAATAGGAATCAACCTTGCCATTTTACTAGAAAAAAGCATAGCAACCAACATCTAAATTAATTAATTCTCTCTCAAATATGGATTAATTCACATATAGTTTTCTATATATTAAAAAACCGCCAACTAGGTTACCTGTATTTGTTTTAAAATATAAAATGACGATTTATTAAATCAATTTATAATTTATAATTTCTAGCATTGCCTCAACGTTAGAACGTGAATTTTCAGTCAGATTATTAAATAAATAAATAATTGGAAACTCCTGATAGTCACAATACATAATATAAACATCAATAATCTCAAGTTTTCATGGCTTGTGATTTTTTTGAGGGCTGGAAATAAGTAAAAGATTAGTACGAACCTATACTTATGGGAGAGGTAGGTTTTTTTTTTTTTGGGCCAGATGAGGAGGTGGTTGAGATTATTTATAAAAAAAATCATTAACTAGGGTTACCTATAATTATGTGTTAATTCATCTAGCCTTCCTGTGAAAAAATATCATTAACTAGTGTTTATTTATCTTCATTTTACTTTTTATTATTCTTTTTTTATAAATGTCAATTATTCATTAAAAATATTTAGGTATAGTTAGAAAATTAGTTTCATTCTAAAGTAATTGTATATTATTTACATATTGGGATGATGAATATAAAATATACTCCTTTCATTTAAAAATGTAAAATATTTTTTAGGAGTTAAATATTAAAATTATAAAGTATTTTTAATTATTCAAGGTATAATTATTATTATTTTTAAAATGCTCTATTGATAATAATTTTATATTTATTATAAGATATTTAATAAAGGTAAATATAAAAAGATAAAATTAATTTAAAAATAAATAATTATTTTATTAAAAAATAAAATTTAATTAAAAATATCTTACACAGTAAATCTTTGGATTTTGCACAAAACTTAGGAGGTGAGATAGGTTCAAGAAGTAGCTCTGAAGGAAAAGAGTGGATAATGTGATTTAAAATTAATTAATAATAATAAATAGAAATGTCTGGTGAGTTTTAGTGATGTGACTCGGCAGAAGGCTGATGAGACTTCTTTTTTCTTGCTTTGTTCTTTTTTCTTGATGTCGTGTCAAGCTGTGATTTGCATATGATACTGCATTTCAAACTGAGCCACCTGGACCTATTATCGTCTCTTACGTGCATGAAAGGCAAACGCCTCTGATATTATCTCATAAATTTAAATATAAATGAAAATTCTTATGCGCACTTAAGACCCAGATCTTTTATATGAATTTATTTTTTGCATGTGGAGACAAATAGGTGTAAATAAATAATTTAATTCAATTCAGGTAAAAAATAATTTAATCTAATATAATTTGAATAAAATGAAAAGCGTGGGGTCAATCTCATCATCAATTTGACTTTTGACCTAGGACTGTTTAATATAAAATATTAAAAAAATTCAGCATGTGGCAAAGATTTATATATATGAAAATGCAGATTAAATTATAATTGGAAAAAGGAGAACCGCACCTAGGACCTTCAAATGAAAAACGATTATTTTTACGGTCCAAAACAATATGATAATATTCTGCAAATAATTTCAAAGCTTAAAAGACTCAGATTACATACCCCAATTTGCAAAATGGAACCCATATATGCAAAAATCATACGTAACTGAGTTTTTTTAAATTTTGAAATTATTTTCAGTGAGACCCTTGGGCTTGAAGAATGTTATCAAATTATATTGAGCCTTAAAAATAATTATTTTCTATTTGAGGGCCTTAAATACAATTCTCCATTAAAAAAATGGTTAGCTCATAATCAATACTATGTATTAATCAAAACCAAGATCCCTGCTTTGAAATTTCAATCTCAAGGAAAATGCTTGTAGCGTAGTGAACTCAAATCATCATAATAAATTAATAATACTATAGGTGTGAATATTTTAGATTGAGTTAAATAAACTTATATGGACTGGTTTGAACTTTGAATAGGCAAATATGATCATCATAATATTTATACTCTAATTAACTATAATATTTTAAATTAATTAAAATAAACATTATTTTATACTATATATTACTAAATTATTTTTTATAATTAATTATCTATCTTATTTTTTTTAGAATTATTGGGTGCGTTCGAATTTTAATTTGAAAAATTGATTAACAGAATATATTGATGATTGCATTTGATGAAAAAAATACCGATAAAAGATAGTTTGTAATGTGAAACTTTTTTCAACTATTGAATTTTTTTGTAAATATCAAAATTATTTAAATTAAATGAATATTTTTCATCAAATATTTAAGACCATTGACTTATTTAAATTCAAATTAAGTTGGCTATATAAAAATATTATTGCTTCAAAACAAAGTCGGCTTAGTATCAGATACCATATTTCTAACATAACATTTTAAAGTTATATGACTGAAAGAGAAATTCAAGAGATTAATAATTAGGATTGATGAATTTCCTACTTCTCATTCTCATCACGGTTTCTTTAATATTCTACCTTTGGGTTAAAGTAATTTTCTTTGTTGATTAAAAAAATAATTTTGTTTTCAAAAGATTACGTGGCAGAAGGATGATGGTGATGTGGAGACCCAACGTGTCAGTCTGTCAGTCAACTTCGACGCTTTTCCAAATAAATATATCGTTATCCATTTAAATGTTCATGCGGGGTTGGAGTGGGGTCCATCAAAGGTCACGTGGCATACTGGGACCCACTTTATCTAAACAGTAATTTCGCCACTTTGTTCTCATGGTTGGCAACGTGGCATCAAGTCTAGCTGTCTAAGACAGGGGCCCACCTCATACGATGAGTTTCTTCTTCTTCTTTCTTTATTTCTTGCTTTCTTTCTTTTTTTTGTCCCCCGGGGATTCATGTGTGTCTCCACCTTATCTCTCAAGGATAATTATACTCTTCATACTTGCTCCCACTCATCGTTATTATAAGGTGTACTTTAATCATTTTATTGAAACGAAGGAATAACAGTTAAGTTATTAATTATACTTTAAAAGGAATTTTTTTAATTTTATTTCTATTAAAAATAAGATAATAAAGATACATAATATGTGATGAGTCGTAAAATTTAATTTACAATGAGAGTAAAATTAAAAAATAATGATAAATAACCCTCCATATATATCTTACATTAAGCATGAAAAATTCTTTTTAAAAGCGCTCTGCAATAGATATATATATATATATATATATATATATGAGGGAGTATAGTATATCATTTATAGGGAAAAATAACATCATTTTTAATTTCATAAATAAGGAAATTTTTAGATAATTAATTTGTTTTCAACGAAACTTGTTTAATTAATACTATGATAATTAAAATATGTTAGATTATAGGGAGAATTTGATCTAAGGACCACATTAGTTGGTTATTTGCAAATTAGACTAAAAAAATTCTGAAATTACACTACATATTTTTAGAATTATGGTCCAATGGTCATATATAATTTTGGGAACCATATTGTCTTGTGTTCTCTAATTTCCCAAGACCATCATTCCCAAAATTAACCCGCCACTCAATGGTGGAGGTTGGATGCCCTTTGACAGTGAAGGTTGGCAGGAGCTCTAGCTATCAATGATGAATAAGTTATATTAAAAAAAAACTAAAATGAAATGAGGATATTTTTGTAATTGCATAAAAATTTATTTACAACTAAAATCTCATTTTGTGGGACTTGGTAGAAATTTACGCATTTCATGGAACTTTTAGAGTAACTAAAATCATTTTGTGGGACTTGACATTAATTCTTCCTATTTATAATCTATTAATCTGTCAATAAAAACCAATATTATATAATTTTTGTTAAATGAAAGTTAGGGAAAATTTTCAACTAATTTAAAGATCTTCAAGAGATTAACTGGGGTTAGATTTAATAGAAGAAATTAATTTCTCAGAATGTGGTGCATTAAAATCTGAATTCTAGGAGAGAGGTGTGCATAACAACAATAAAAAAAATCATCAAGGGGTAAAATTGACAATGGAGGAATTGATCTTCTAAAAAATAATAATCAAATTAATCCTATTGAAATTGTAACAAAGTCTTTTTAAACGTAGTATTTTAAAATTACATATACACCCTGAACTAAACTTTCCCAATACGTTAAAAGTTATTGGCCTCCAGCCAGCATGTTCAGTCCGCCAACCTTGTCCAATTCGGTCAAATACAAAATTCCAGAGAGTTTCGAGTCCTCTTTGTGTCGCATGCGGACCAATTCATTTAGAGGACAATTAAGTGTTATTATTATTAAATAAAATAAATTGTTTGTACATATACATAGTTGAAATCAAACAACTTTTACATATATAGTATTATGCTTATCCAAATAATAACGTAATTAATATCGGAATATTCATGAGTATAACCCATTGAACTATTCTCTCTCTCTATACCCCCACCCACCCACATTCCACATCTCATTGCTTTTATTAAATAATATTATCACTACCTAATCTTTGTTTCTGGTGACTATATATATACACTAGCCCACTTAGTCTTTTTGTCCCTTGTGGTGTTTTTTTCCTCGGAAGTTATATAGAACTTTGTTTAAGTTGCTTTTTTTAAATTTTAACTGAGTATTAATTTCTTTATCAATTAAAAAAACGGCATGCCTTTTCAAATTAATTAAATATTGACTTCGGTAAATAATATTGTTCTTTGTTTCCAAGCTCTAAAACGACTAATAATCGAATTCTACAATGTGAAGGGTCTTATCTTGTTAAGTTTAAAAATCTGGTTCACAATATTTTGAAGTCAAGGTTCTTGATTAAATTAAATAAAGCTCCATTACTGATGTCGGATTAAAATTCAGACCTTGAATAGTCGGAATCAACTCAACCACAGCCATGATTTTTTTTTTTCAATAATTCAAAATGATGTCATTTTATGAAGATGAGAAAAAATATATAAAATCCAGCCCATTGACATATCTAAAACTTTTGATTGGACTAGTGGGGGGACTGGATCATGGTTCACTAGTTTGAGTAGCTAATTTAGATTAGGTTTTAATATCATGTTGATAATCATTAGTTGAGAAAGAAAATATCAACGGTAATAAAGTTCATAATATTAATAGGGTAACTAGTACAAAAATAAATATTAAAAGAGCATTACTCATATCCGATTAATAGTAGAGATGCAAGGGAACTTCAAAAACTAAGCAATTATATAAAAGTATAATTTAAAGTACTTCAACTAAAACATTGTCTTTTACAAAATTATACTCCCTAAGTTCAAAAATATATTTATCTTTAAAATAACTCTATCTTTTTATATTTATTCTATTTAATATAGTATTTTATCTTAAAGTAAATATAAAGTCATTTATTTAATAGGGACACTTTTTTTTAAAAAAAAAGTAACGATTACACCTTACAATACTAAAGATGTCTTATATTTTTTAATATATAATCTTAAAAAAATATGTACATTTTTTTAATGGAAAAAATATTTTACAACTATATGGATACGTAATTACAGAATATTCTAGGATCTCTTTGTACCATATTCGATGCTAAAAAAGAATAAGGAGAAAAAGGAGCAAAACAAATATTATAATAGAAAAGAAGATGAGATCGTGCAAGATAAGCACTAGAGTCGATCTGTCCTTTTTAGTTTAATTTTGTGTATTAATATAATGTTATAGTACTGTAATCGTGGCCTTATCTCCAAAGCCATAAACCCAACTCATGTAAGCAGCATAATTATTATATATGGCTCCACTCAGAAATTAAAGAATGCCTTGTAATTAATAACAGGAGTATAATTTTACTGTTTTTTATAGCCAAAATTTGATCCATTGAAAACTAGCACCATGCCTTTTTTGTTTTCTGCCAGGATAATACTTTATTTCATAATAAGAACCCGCATGTTTTTTAATCATTTTATCAACAAGCATGTGTTTTGCTTTGTTTATATTTCTATCCATAGATTAAATGATGCGTCATAAAAATTCAAACAAAAAACGATATTATTTGAAAGAGAATGACATATATGGGAAACTCCAAATAGTTAGTTAACTGGCATGTCGTGTTTATATGATTCAAATTATCTAAAGTTGAGATTTATGAATTTCTGAGAAAATTTATTTATTTTTAAATATTCCTTTTCATTTTATTATTTTTTATAAAATATAAATTTTTTTCTTTCTTAAAAAAGGTAAATTCCATGAAAATTCATATATAACTCTATAAACCATTTTGATTGAAAAAAAATAGATAAAACTGAAATACTTCTATGACTTTTTTTTAAAAAAAATTGATCAAAAAAGCATTCTTAGAAAATGCAAAAGAGAAAGAAAGAAGACATGAGGCATTTTAGAACTTCAAAACAAGTTAAGTACTTTGGAGAGACTTGTTCAAACCAAATAAGAAGACATTAACACTATACAAGTCTATCTTGTCTCTCTTTCCTCATTTTAAACTTTACTTTTGACGAATGCTTATTGCAGATAAACAAGAGAATTAATGTTGCCTTGGAACGCCCAATAATGATATCTATGAACCAAAAAACCAAAGAAAAACATGCGATGTTCCATCCACGACACAAAGTTGTGTGTTATTTCTGACTGCTGGCCAGCATGCGTTGAACAAAGCCAGGTATATTATGATAATAATGTTGGCTAGCCGGCTGGCTTTATTACCTGTATTTACTAATAATACATTCTTGTTATCCTTTAATAGTACCCAGAAAAAAAGCTAAGTTAAGTCTTGAGATATGTGTCGGGTTTGCTAGAAGCATCTTTGAAACATTGTACCTTACAATATAAAGACATTAAGCAGACCGATGCATATGTTATTACGCACAATTAGTGCCCACCTGTCTTTGATTGACGATATTGCTTACCATTCACTTTTTCAAAATTACAATTTTTAGATGGACTTAATTAAACTTATTATGTCATGCTGGTGGGACAGTGTTTGGTCCTCTTTATAACAACTCTAATACAATTAAACTTGATTAGTTTTAATTAAGAAACATGTTTTAATTACACTTCGAATTATATAAGGAAACTTAATTATATATAACGGGGGACACGACAAATCTAAAAACTTGGACTTATAATTATAGGGACGGATGGAGTATATGATAAATATGAATTAGGAAGACAATTAATTCCAACTTTATATGACATCAGTTAAATGGGAGAAATTTAACTAAATAAATTGTATTCCAAGTAGCGATCTATGTGGCATTCAAATTTTAAATGGCATACATAAATGAAAACAAATAAAAAATCCTACTCAAGAGGGCTCCCAATTAATTCAATTTATTTTTATTTTTCATATACTTTTATTATTTAAAAGAGTTTTGTAGGATATAGTGGATTATTGTTAGAAAGATTTGAAGGATCACTTATATATTTTAAATTATATAAAATATACTTTTTTCATTAAAAAATGTAAGGCATTTTTAATTGAATCTCACTCTTCAATAAAGTAGTTATCTATTTTCAAACTAACCCTATCTTTTCATATTTATTCATCTTAAACACCTTATAATAAATATAAAATTATTATTAATAGGAGTATTTTTTTAAAAAATAATAATTATACCTTAAAAGATTAAAAATATCTTATATTTTTTAATATTTAATTTTTTAAAAAATATTTTATATTTTTAAATAAAAAAAATATTAAATTTATAGCTAGGAGCGTCATAACAACCACAACCATCGGGAAAGAATGTGACCTGCTCCTCAATCTAGGAGCGTGGGAAGATTCAAACAATCAACATATATATATATATATATATATGTATATATATTTTATAATTAGTTAGTAGTAATTTATTGTATAATTTAATTTATGTTGAAATATAGTGATCCACGTAGCCGAGGGCATTTGATTCTTGAAGTTTAAGATTCCTTGAGCCTGCACGTATGAACAAAGGGCCGCAACACGCTGGTCAAGGATAAGGGCTTCACGATTGGTCCACATGGTGGCCAATTCAAATTAAAACACGAGCTCAAAAAAGTGACTTGACCCCACCAAGATTTGATAAGAGATTGGATAGAGAAAAAAGAAATTAGATATACATTGAGTTGGGACTTGGGATAATTATGTTCAAGGATAAAAAATATGAATTATTTACAGATGAAACCCAAAAATTTGAGATTATTCACTAGAATTAACGTACTTTTCTCTAAAATAAAAAAAAGATATAAAATAACTATAAAATATATGATGTAACTTGTTAAGTAATCACATATAAAAAATTAAATAGTAAAAAAAATGAATTTAATAATAAAACATATAAAATTCAGTATTATGAAAATTCAAAATTCCACAGTATATGACCAGGAAACTTTGAAGTTTCTACAACAAAATTACACAGAAATCGCACACAAGAATTTTACTTATTAATAACAAGTTCTATGAAATAAATGTAAAAATAAATAACTTGAAAGTTTTGTAGGTATAATTGTCAAACTCTTAAATTAACACTTTGAATTTAATATTTTTACATTTTTATCTTATAAAATTATATTAACTTACTCATAAACTCAAACTAGATGAAAACTCAGTTAAACTCATGAGTTCACCTTTGAGTTTACTATTTTTACGTTTGTAACTTATAAAATTATGTTAATTAATTCTTAAAGTCGAACTATATGTAAGCTTAGTTAAACTTCTTAAGCTCATTAATTTTTTTTTATTTGAGCAAGTTAAGTATATATTATGAAAAATTTGATTCATAAAGTTATAGGATCTGCTTCAAAGAAAAAAAACTTAAAATATAAAAACAAATATTAATAAAAATAAAAACAAAAATACCAAAAATAAGTTCCCTATTTTAAATTTTATATGTTTTATATGTGATAATTTATCAATGTAAATAAGTTTAATTTTAATGATTTATATTTTAAATATATTTAAATTAAATTTATGATCATATTTTAATAGTTATTTATTAATAGGGTTTATGAGTTTACAATCTGAATTAGTAATTCAAATTTAAACTTCTATCACGAGTTTACTTAAATTTATAAATTTGACAACTTTGTCCGTAGGCTTTAATTAAAAACAATTTTTGGAGTGTATTTACTAAAATGTTTTTATTTTAAAAAATCTCTTCTCGTAATTGCGCGCGCCGGTCACTATTTGGCTGGCAATTGATGGTGGCGACAACTAATTAGCACTAAATGCATACTAAAACTTATTAAAGCTTGACATGGGACTTTAGAGTCATTTTTATGAGATTTTTTAGTGATTAAGAATTAGAATTCTCCCATGGGTCTCTATGTGATTTTCCCAAGTTTCTATCCTAGTATCAAATCCCAATATATATACTCCTTTCATTCTTATAAAAAAAAAACTGTATTAGACAGTATAAAAAATTTAAACAAAAATACACTTCATTAATTATGTTAATCAAGTATTCATTAATTATTTCTTATGATTAGGAATGATAAAATTATGAGAGATAATTTAAAAAGTTTATAATAAATCTTTATTAAAAAATATAATTTTGTTTATATAAAATAATAAACTAAAAATAATAGTTTCTTCCATAAGTAAAAACCAAGGAAATATATATATATATATATATATGACTGTTAAATTTGTTATGTATGACTACAAAATTAAGTACATCCCTTGTTCCATATGGGAACTTTGATATTCCACAATAATTTTGGAAATTGAAGGTGGTTGATCTGCAAATAACTCATCACTTGGATCCTTAACTATAATTCTCGTAGTTTTATTTCTGGGTGGGGGGGGGGGTTAGATAGGATTAGAAAAGTAAGTGGAAGAAGAAGAAGAAGAAATGGTTGGAGGCAAAAAGAGCCACGTTTGAGAGAGATTGGTTCATGCGTGAAGGAGAGGAGAGGAGGGGGAGTTGTAATTGAAACAAACTTTGTCCAATGGACTGATTGCATAGCTTCCTCCTTCAGTTTCGTATCAATCTCTATCTTCATCTTTTGTTGGGTTTCATCCAACAATGCCTCTTTCCTGGGAAACTGCTTCTTTTGTTGACTTATCTACTTCCCACTTTCACTGTATATACGTTTTCCCTCTTCTTTCCACTTTCGCCAACTATTCCTACCTACCCTCTTCTCTCTCTCTCTCTCTCTCTCTCTCTCTCTCTCTCTATTTTCTTCCACTTTATATCCTTCTCTTACTATTCAAATACCTCCAATTTGTTCCACTTTCTTCATTTACTAACATTCAATTTTATTTTGATAAGTTAAATAAAAGTTCCATTGAGTTCGATCTTAAGTTAGTTTTTACTTTAACAACAAAATTCAAATGTTTCTATGAAATATAAGATTGATTCATGCTAATTTGTTGGCAAATTAAAGGCTTAAAAAAATTTATTTCAAATGCATAATGATATAAACGGAATAATTTTGGAGTCAACTTAGCTAATAAAATTTTTTCCCATAATTCTAGAGATAAAAATTTTGTTTGACTTGAAGGTCAAAAGATTGAATAATTTGTGCAGGGTTTGTAGTCGTCATCAATTTTTTTTTTTTAAGGAACGAACATGATTCATTATGGAAAAAACCATATATGGCAAAAAAAGTTAGTGGACCTTACCATATCATTATAAGGGAGTTTCAAAAAATACAGATTTAACATCTATATAATGCGCATGCTGAACTTTCCAACTAGAGTAAATACTCACTTTTTTTTTTGAAGATGTGCTCATAAATCCCACTTAATAGTACTGTTTTATATATATATATATATATAACAGACGTAAAAAATAATTCCAATACTTGAAGCCGTATGGTCATCAATTTTAGTGTGGATCATGTGGTAGGAAATTTCCATTACCCGTATTGACAGACATAATTAGTTGATAGTAGGGATAATGTTTACAAATTACAAAACCATTTTAAGCACATGCTCTTATTATTGATCTAGGAGTTATAACTACTGAAATATTAGTTCATCAAATCTTCCATAATTTGATGGGCTTGACAGCTACCAAATAATAAAACTTAGAATATTACATTAATTATCAGGTTAAATGGCAAGAGTGTCTAAAACACTATGAATTCATTTATGATACAATGATCTCCTTCAACTTTTAAAAATTATGCAATATCGCTTCTACTGTTAATAAAAATTAATTTTGATCATTAGTTGATTAGAAAATAACTTCAAAAATTATTGAAAAAACCAAAAATTACATACAAGGACCAAAAAATTACAGAAAAGAACAAAAAAAATTTCTTTATTTTTTCTGTCATTTTTTTATTAACTAATTATTAAAGTTAATTTTTGTTAATAATAAAAGTGACATTACCAATGTTTAAAAATTAAAGTGGAACAACACAACAAAAATAAGTTTAGAGTTGGAAATGCTCATGAACGTATAGTTTAAATCCAAAATGCCCTTTAACTTTTAATTAATAATTATCCTCTAAAAATCTAATTCTTTTTTTCCTCATGAGCTAATAAAAACACAGTGATGTGTCTGTGTTTAAAATGATAGCAACATTACCATAGAAGATCAGCGTGCCGTATCATATCCTATGGCCAGCTGGAAGGAAAAGGAAGTGATACCAGCAAAGTGATGAAAATGTCGTTTGGAACGGGAGAAGTTATTTGAGGGACCTTCTCGTAACTAAATCTTGTGGGAATGAAAAGCTCATTGATGTGATCGTAAACCTAAGAAACTATAAACAGTTGAAATATCATGTGCACTGCTCAACTAGGTTGTTTGGCCAAATTAGATATTGTAACAACATGCGTCAACATGCCTTTATATGTGCGTGTATTGGTTCCTCGTGCTTTATACCTTCTCTTCTACATTTGTACATGAAGGGATTTTAAACATAAATAATACTCCTTTCATCTCAAATTATAAAATATTTTTAAATAAAATTTTACATATTAATAAATCTTGTTAACTATACTTAACAATCTTATCTTTTTAAAAAACAAATAAAAACTTTTAAAGATACTCATAATTTAATATATTAAAAAGAAAAGAGATGTGAATTAATTATAGAGAAAGAAAGAATAATATTAAAATTTGTGTATTTAATAAAACAATAATATACTTAAAATGTCTTATGTTTTGGGGCGGAGAAATTCCTTCAAAGATACTCTATAATTTGAGACAGAGGGAGTATATCAAAACACAAGTCGGGTCAGAGTTTTACTAGATTCGGATGTAGCAAAATTTACTTAACTATTTACATGAGAGTTTAAACTAAAATATACAACGGATGCATTGAATAGAGAAAAAAGAGAAAGAGTAGAAGAAAAAACACTAAGAAAATTATTTGTTTTGGAGTGAATTTTTTGTCTAGCCACTTGTCTCTATTTATAGTGAGAGGAAGTCACTGAAAAAAAAAATTTAATTAGCATTAATTTATCTTATTATGGAGGGAATAAACTGATTGGGATAATCACCATCATTGTGGAGGAGTATTTAATTTCTCATTTTGAAATTTAATCAGAAATTAATTTTGCATTAATTCATGATTTCAGTTAAGTCATTATTACTGGAATAATGTCGGATCGACTGATTGCTTCAACATAATGATATGATTCCCATCAAGGCATATCCATAATTCCAACAATGTATTTAGTGTACCAGCTTATTATTCTTTCCGTTTCATTGAATATTCAAATTCCGAACTCAACTTATACTTGCTGCCAGTTGTTCTGTGCTTTATATGGTATGCCCTCCATACCTTGCTATACGCCAAGTCATGATCTTACATCAAAAATATAAATACAAGTGCACTTTTTTTTTTTTTAAAGAATGACAATCAAGGACTTCATAAAAAATTCATGTCAAATCAAGAATTTTAATATTAAAATACGAAAGAAAAGATACTGAATTTGAAAACTTTAATTATAAACAAATCAATTTGATTTCAAATTCAGCATCTTAAGTGATCTCTCATATTTTAGAGTTAAAAAAATCTTGATTTGACATTTTTTTTTTGAGTCCTTCCTTGTCATTTCTCCTTTTTTTTTGGGTCTTAGTCATCAATTTATTGCAGTCAAGTTTCAAACAAAGGCTTTCTTTTTTGGGGGGGTCGCATGTAATGTGGATTGGACTGCATGATCTGGCTTCGATTATTCTTTTAATATTATTTACTTTTCTTCCTTTTTGACTTCATAAGATCAGAACAAGGACTTAAAAAAACAAACACTGGCTTCATAAAACAAGAGACATATTGAAAATTTGGATATTCCACCACCCGGGGATAAAATGAATATATGCATATATCAACTAAGATCCTAGATCTTGCAAATATATGTTATGCAATCATTGGTGGGTTATCCTTAGGCATACAATGCCATAAAACAAATCCAAAATTTTCCAAAAAGATACAAATTAAATCTTATTTAGCTTGCTATTAATGCCAAATAAAAAAAAAGGAGTAAGTTATGTTCTCTTAAAGAATAGTGAAGCAAAGATCTAGTTTATATATTGTATAAGCTTTTCTGTTTACGGTACACACCATGAAGGAAACTATATCTAGAAGATTCTAGGCCGTACTTGACATTGTCATCAAATTTAGAAAAACATGCAATTAGTAACTGTTAATCTCTTCCTTCCCTTCTTCCTTTTCTTCTTGTATTTCCTTTGCCGTTAGTGTATATATATTTTGAACTTATAAAAAAAGTGTAGATATATTTTGTTGTCTATGTTTCTTCTTGCTTTCTGTTGCAAGGGAAAATGGGATACAGGGAAATTTCTTTTTGTTTTTGTTTTTTTGTTTTAACAGAACACAGGGAACTCTCCATAATGAGAGAATGTCCTTAAGTTTTTGGTTGCTTGAAATTGGGCCTATAGGCCACAGTGCTTAGAAGGTCCATAGCACGTTATTAATTCAAAATATTCTACTTCAAGACCCATATTAAAGAGATTCAATTCCAATAACGAGAATTCAATGTCTCGTGTGGTGTTCGACCGTGTCTCCAAAAAAAAAAAAAAAAAAAAATCTTCCAATACAAAGACATCTATGGACAATAAAAAAATAAAAATAAAAATAAATAACAAACATTTTTTTCCAGCAGATGCTTCAGTTGAAATTTTTTGTTCGTTTTCTTGTAATGAGTGCTAAAGTTGAGTTTTGCAGTAACACTAGAAACATCATGAACTTACACATGAATTGTATTGATACGAGTTTCCTTCACCAGCACATATTTATCCTGCATTGAGGAATCATATGACAGCAAGTCCCTTCTGATACCTTGACTCCAAATAGAAGATTTAGAAGCTCACATGCACTATCCTACAAACTTACCTACACTAAAGACAGAAAGACGATAACTAATCAACATGCTGAAAATTGGAACGACCCAAGTGTGAAAAGGTATTTCACTTCTTGTTAGCAAATTAATTTGTCTTCATGGCCATATGAGAGCAGTGAACCGTGGAATTATTACTGCTATAAATTATCCGGTGAACTGAGAATTAGTGCCAGCAGACACAGAACAATGAAAATAATAAACCCCACATAACAAAACTGAATTGATTGCCAGAATCTTAATTCTGAAGTAACATGTAGGATAGGCAGTATACTAACAGGTTACAGGAAAGCTAAGTGATGCAATTTGCATGGCCTTATACATGTGAGGAAAAATCGAAAATTAATCTTACTGGTATAGCTTGCACATATCGACGGCAAAGAATGTGCGAAAGAATCTGTCGTTCTTGAATATGTACCCAAACACCTCTCGGCTCTTGGAAGGGTCTACCGCACAAAAACATGAATAATTGCACTCAAGTAATCTGCCAACTGAAAGGAAAAAAAATGTTTATATATCATCCCAGTAAAATTTTAAGCCAAATGGAACCAAGAGATGTTGACTATATGCAAAATGCTGCTCCACTTGGGCGTTTTTTGTGCTTTGGAGTACATGGGCGCGTTGCATAATCGTGTTCAAGCAAGAACCATGTGTACATGACTTAAGGATATGAACAAGTGTCAAAAACTTATATATTTTCACTGCATTAGAATGACTTTTCCGGTTTTACCCTCAACAACCAAGCCTGCTGTGAGACCAATCATCGCCCATGCGCCATTGATCGCCTCAATTTGACGTCTCCTCTACAGTCACAACATTAAGTTGGTTCAATTGAATAGACTGACATGGCTACACTAGACTACCTGTGCAATTATTGACAAACAATTTTGGTTCCCAACAGTAGTGGGAGGAAACAGACTGACTAAACTTCTATTACACTCCTAAAATAACATTAAAGCATATCATAAATGGGTGAATACCATGCATCAGGAAACATGTATAAGAATATTGAGCGCGTGTATCTATGTAAAAATATACAACACAATATTATGAAATTTCAGTCTCCGACAAGTCTGGACATTTTATAAGTAGGTTTCCAACTGGTTGGGAAACTACAATTCAGCAGCAGCCAAGTAACACATGCCATCCTCATTTGATGGCAAAAATTATTGGAAAACAAGCAATTCCCAATTCACTTGGATTGCCAAAATTTCTTACGGGATATAAGGGAAGAACATACTGGACCTCTTGAAAGAGAAAATATCACCCCAACAACTCTCCCCCAAAGAAAGTAGAAAGAGAAAAAAGAGATCAATTGTATTCGATTCATACAAAGGTAGACCGTATCAAATCCAAATAAAAATTTCATTCACCTTGAGCTTCTCCCTAGCTTTAATTTTTTCCATTTGTTTGGCAGCCAATCGCTTGGCTTCCACAGGATCAACCATGATAACATCATTTTTTGAACCATCTTTCCCTGAAGAAACCTGTAGCATTAATGAAAAATGAAGATTTCATTAAAGGAAAGATAGCATGCCATAAAGAGCATAGTTAATTACTCTCAGACAGTAATGAATTAGTCTGTCAGGGAACAGACAATTATTTGTTATCTTAACACAAGCTAAAGATGGGAGACAACAAATATTACCAGCAGAAGGTCATAGAACTCGAAATTTTCCAGAGAGAGATTTCATTATAGTATATTAAATGGCACAAATATTATAGTATATTAGTTTAACAAATGACCCAATTAGTTTGCATGAAATTAGCATGTCATGGCCCAAGGGAGACACTATTACCGAAGAAGATAGCATTCCTTATCTTCTAATAGAGTGCCAAAAGGCAGTAACAGAGCTTGATGTGGATGTCTAGCATATAAATGATCATGATCACAAATTTTATAGCACCGCATTCAGACACAAATGATTTATCAACTTTTCCAGCAGTCAGCAATTGTATTAATCACAAAACGGATATAACAAGCATCCTTAATGTCTCATAGTAGGGCCAACTACACAAGCACTAGGATCAGGACTGATTTGGATGTGCCAGGTCAGTTGTTCACAGCCATAGTCCACCCTTTTCTGGGCCAACTGATTCACAAATATAGTTCAAAAAGTGTTTAAAAGGGTATAACTCCTAGTTATAGCACCACTTCTACCTTCATCATTCCTTGCCTTTCTCTCACAATTTTCAGTTCTTTTGCTTCACTCATGCATTTGGATCATTTTGTCAGTAGATGTTTAGTCCAGCATAATTGAATAACCGATGAATAACATCATACCTAAAACTTTGATGGTTTCCAATAATTTATGAGCAATTTCAGAAAGAGACATATGATCCCTTCCTCTCCTAAGGTCAATTCTTTTAAATCAACAATGGACCCGAGGAATCCCTTACAGACATTTCACGAATGGGAAGAAGATTATATATAAGTCATCACACCACACAAGTGAGTATGAGGAAAAAACACTAAAGTGAAGCAAGTTGCAGAAGTAAAAGATGACACCAAGATTAAAGAAATTGCTAATATCATTAAGAGTGATATATATTAGAAGCCATTGTAGATTTAATTTCTTTACCAATAATCTCCACACATGTTTCTACAACCAATCACTCAATCAAATCACCCCACTTTCTTGTCTATTCAAACCGTATATATAAGCAACATAAAGATGTCCAGATTTGATGCATACAGTGGAATTTGCCAATATTCGAAATGCTTGACCCCTGGTTCTGCTGGAAACTAAACTCGCATCTTGGTCGCTTCTCCATTGCCACCTGAAATGAAAGGGGATTGTTATTTTCATCCCCATTTCTTTGGGTCAGCAACAACTAACAAGATATTTTGACCAATCTTCAGCTTCACATGCATAAGCTCATTAAAATTTCAATGGAATGAAAGCTCTATAACTAACTGGCTTATCAGAGACAGTCTCACAGATTATGTCAAGAACAGAGTAAATCTGATGAGCACTTGAGACTTTTTACTAGCGAAAATAGCAAAAAACGCGAGTAGCTCTTGAAAGTGCCAGTCCTCCACCGGATTCTCCATGTCTGTCTTCTCTCTCCCATCCACATTCTTTATTCTTTTCACCAAAATTAATTCATCCACACCTCTGCCCCCGTGTAGGAGGACTAGGCTCTTCCACCATTCAGTTATGAAACCCCTCGCACTGGCAATGCTCACTTTTATTGTAAACTTCCCAGCATAGCATAGGCTAACTGGGTGTTCATCAAAATCTAGCGATAATCTGCCAGAATAGATTGATGCCCCTTTTTTTCATTCCCGTGTTAAAAATCAACTCTAGTTCTGCGTGGTATGCTATTTTCTGTCACATCAATTATTAAAGAATCGACAAGTTATCGTAACAAATTATGTTAATATTAATCTTGCAGAAAAATATATTTTAGAATCCCCAAGAAAAGCTGCAAGTTTAAGCTGAAATTATTGTTCAAATTCCATACTCATATTTGACACCTGAATGGAGAAGTAATCACTAATCATTCAATTTTATTTTATTTTATGGAATGTTTCGATTCATTCTTACTTACTGATTACCCATCACACCAAGATAGGCAACGGTTCCATTTCATAAATAAAATACCCATAAATTCACGCTTTTAAACCAGTCGCCAACATAAGTTCGAAGAATTAGGGTTAGAATTTTAATTACAGAAAAATCCTGATTTCGACGATTCGAGCGCCCAGTTGGGTTCATTTCCATTGAAATCTCGGCAGCACAAACTTCGCATATAAAATAAATGGAAACCCCAACATACGAGGATATCAGATTAAGGGGTGAACTCACTGGAAGTAAGTTTCGCGTTCATTGAAAGAATTAATGTTGGAAACAAGTGCCATAAAGAACTTGAAGGGAAGTAGAGGGCGAACGAGACGATAGCTGAACTTACTTGAGGATAGTAGCAGAGCGATGTTGAGCAGGGAAGCTTGAGGAAGGAGAAGATAGAAAGCGACCGTTAATTGGTGGCTGAATAGTGGAGGCCATTTCCCGAGGCTTCCCTCGTTCCCTTCTGCCCTGTTTATCTGTTCCGGGAAGTTTTGCGACCATCAAAATTAATTTTATCTGATTTGTTATTTAGCGAAAAGGAAAAAAATGTTGATAAAAAAAAATGTTGATTTGTTATTTATTAGTCTTTTGAGTCTTAGTTTTATGGTGTCTTTCTCTTTTATTTGTTTGCAACTAGGCTTTTCGATTTCAAAAAACAAATGTTCTATTTAGAGTAGTTGTACTTGTGTGCAAATTTTTATAAATAAAAACAAAGTCAACTTCAAATATTTTCTGAAACTAAATAATTCGTAGAATCAATATAAAAATTGGGCATAAAAATCAAAATAGTGAAATATGAATGAAGGACTAATCCTTTAAAATTGAATTGCATTGCAGATTTCAAAATCCACAATCTAATTTTAAAAAGAGTTTCATGAATTTACGTTGAAAATTTCTAAAGCTCAACTACAGATTTGGAAACTTACTGTAGAGCATTAGAGCTTCAAGGTTCAGTCCTTATTCTTGCCAAATATTTCACTTTTTAATTTTCTTGTCAATATATGAATCAAAACGTGTGTGTGTGTGTGCATATTAATTGTAATTAGTTGAATTATTTACATACGCATGAGATCACTTCAAAGAATGGACACAGGGGAAAATGTTTACGCATCAAAAGAAATAAATGATCAAATACATGAAGAAAATCATAACTTTCTTCCTTATGGCACTTAATTTTTATGTTCTAATCATGGGTTCATGGGACACCTTAATGTATTCAAAGCTTCCTTGAATTTCAACCTCTTCTCCATGGCTCTGCTTGCACTTATGATAAAACACTGTATATGCCACCATAAGTGACATCTAAATCACATAAATAACGTTCAAAATATCAGATCCGCAAACAGCGAAGAGTAATCTCCTCTCCAGCTTTTTCTCACCTTGAACCACCAGACAAACACAATCCAACCAGGAACTCCATACATAAGATTTAGCAGAAACCCTTGAACCTTCAATCCCTTCAAATCTCTGAAGCCTTCCCAATCGCTTCAAGTCCACTTTTCTTCAACTACTGAATAGCAACAGACATAATCCAGACAATTGACAGGTACATATACAGAGCAACCACCAGAAACAATATCACGTAGATGAATGTTTTTGGGTGAAGAGGTGGAGAAGCAAAATTCATAGCGAAGGGGAAAATAGAAAGGAATGTGAGGAAAAAGTAACCAAGATCAAAGAGAGATACGTAGAACCAAGTAATTAAAAGCCTTTGACTTGATTTGACTGCACAAGATAGCAATCTCCGAAAGTTAAGTTTCTGTCCCCGTAAGTTACAGTTGAAGCTAGAACAGTGATGGATGATGAGAATAAGGAGGCCATGGAGAGGGCTAGAATGAAAAACCACTCGAGTCCTGCAAGTAGGTGTAGATCTTCTGTTATAGCAGTAACGATGTTGGTATGCTGAGAGCTATCTGGTCTCGTCACGTACAGGCGAGTTTTCTCCATGACGAAATCTTTCATACAGCTTTAATGGAGAAGAATCTGCACAAGAGGAGGAAAGAGTGGATGATGAGGATAAGGAAGACGATGGAGGCCATAAGGCTTTTGTTTTTCAGAAAAATGATAAGAGATTCTCTCAGAATTCTAACGAAGCTTAAAGCGAATTGGATTCCATCTTGTAGATGAGTGATGATGATGATGATATCTCAGATTGAACATATGGTGCTGGAAATATATCGCACCAAGCAATGACTATCTATTTATATTAGGCTTAGCGTTTTTCTTTTTGAATTAGTCTTGTATTATTATCACATTGCATTTGACGTTGGAAGGAAATTACAGCGAGATATGATAATTTACGTAACAAGACGACGAAATGGGGATTTCTGTGGGAATAATGTTCTGGATTATATTATTTTAATTAATCAAAGTTTGACGTACGGTTTGGGTGACGATGGCAATGAGCAATATAAAATGATGAGTTTGAATTAGTCTCGAAGGAAAATTGATGGTTAGGTGATTACTGATTAGTCCTTCACAATAGTCCCTAGTGTATACTAGTCAAAGCTCTTACATGTACCATGCACTAAATAAAATACTGAAAGTTTTATCGTTTACTTAGGTGCTTGAGTTTTCTATACATAACTTGATGCAAAAGTAAGGATCTGCATTGGTGCTCCTTCATTTTCCCTTTAAATAATCTCTGTCTCTAATTTTAAGTTGTTGTTTTTAAATAATTTTAATATTATATCTATCAAAATAAAAATATATAAAAATTTTAAATAATATTAAATTTGGACTGTTTTTTTATACTTATTAGAGGATAAACATCATGTTACTCATTACCTCATGAGATTTGGATAGTTTCAGATTTAAGTTTTTTATTTTATTTATATTTATTAAAATAAAAATATGTAAAAATTTGATAAATCTGTTTTGCCAATTTGGCCAATATAAATTTAATCTAGATGACTCAATTTAATATTATAATTGACTATTTAGATATGGAATGGCCAATTTAATATTAAATTTGTTAATACAAAATTGATCATCTAGATATATTGTAGAAAGTCCAAATTTAATATTAAACCTTTTTTTTAATAATTTTAGAGATTATTTGAGGGGAAAATAAAAGGTCAAGACCATCCTAAGGGGTGATGAGCACCGTAACCAAATGCGGATGCTTTTTTCATTTGAATACATCATGCTTGGATCGTAGACCTTATCTAATAAAATAAAAAAGAAATATCTTCTCTGTTCACTTATCTTGATGTCATATATATATTATATATACATAGTGGGACACGCATAATTGTTTTCCTTCTGCTGATTCTTCTTCGTTGTTTCACCAAACTTTCTGAAACTTTTTTCCTTACATGATCTACCTATTTCTGTCACACCCATGCCGTCCTAGAATCTCAAAAGCATTACATTCATACATGTATAAAATAACACGAGACTTGACAAATTGGAAACAGAAGAGAATGTGTTTTTTTTTTTTGGCCAAAACGGAAGAGAAAATTCAGGCATTGAAATTGAGAAAATAAATGATCAAATACGTGAAGAAGTTATAACATCTTTATTCCTTATGGTATTTCTGCTCCAATCGCTGCTGGTTCATTGGACACCTTAATGTATTTCAAAGTTCCTTGCAGTTCAACAACCTCTTCTCCATGGCTCTGCTTGCACTTATGGTATAACACTGTGAACGCCATGTCCACTAACATCTTAATCAGACAGCCACTGTTTAGTCAAAATTAGTCCCAGTAACAGTGGATTGTAAGTTCCTTTCTTAGGCTCTCATGTACACCAGAAATTCAAAATCAAAAACAGGTTACTCCATACACAAGATTCAGCAGAAACCCTTGTAATTTGAACCCCTTCAGAATCTGCGAAGCCTTCCCAAATGCCTCTAGTCCACTTTTCTCTTCAAGTACTGAAATGACAAGAGACATTTTCCAAAAAACTGCGAGGTACATTTGAAACACTGACACCGGAATCAACACGAGCATAAACAAAGGTTGTTGGGTGAAATGATGGAGAAGCAAAGTTCACGGAGAAGGGTAAAATCAAAAAAGAATGCAAGAAACAAATAGCCCAGATCAAAGAGAGATATGTAGAACCAAGTGATTATTGGCCTTTACATGATTTGAATACTCCTGACAGCAAATCTCTGAAAGACAAGTTTCCTTCTGCAAAGTCACAGCTGATGCCAGATAGTGATGGCTGATGAGAATAAGGATGCCATGAAGAGGGCAAGAATGAAGAGCCATTCGAGTCCTACGAATTTGCGAAAAATAAGATGTCATAGCGGCAATGATGTCGGTATATACTGAGAGCTACCTGGACTTGCAAAGAAGCAAGTCAGTTTGCTTCTTGACCAAATCTTGCGTCAAATTCATAATGAGAAGTAATTGCATGAAGAGGGAAGGAGTGGAGAAGAAAGATGAGTAAGGCTATGGAGGCCATCAGGCTTTTGTGTTTCAGAAATATCAGAAGAGATTCTCTCAGAATTCTCACAAAGCTCGAAGCCCGATTGGATTCCATCTTGTACATGAGTGATGATGATAACTCAGATTCGACTCTCTGGTACAGGTAATAGCACAAGCAATGGCTATGTATTTATAGTGGGCATAGCATTTGCCCTTTTGAATTAATTAGTCTTACATCATTTCTGACTTTGACTTTTGAAGGAAACTTCGGGGAGATATATATATCCACAGCAAAGTTGATGATAAACTTTGAATTATTCCTTGCAGGAAAATTGAATATTAGTTATATGACTTGTTCCAAATTCTACTAACGCATAGCACTTGTCAAACTCTGACACAATGTAACGGATATGATATGATATCATTTAGTTCTATTCATAATTATTATATCAATTTCATTAATATTAATATAATAAAAGTTAATAAATAAAAATTAGTAAAATTTGTAAACATAAATCTAAGTAAAAATAAATAAATTTTAAAATATATTTTTTCATCTCTTTCTCTTATTTTTTAAAAGAAATATAAATATTTCATTTAAAATAAATATCAACAAGCAGGTCAGTCAGAAATAATAAACAAATACGCGTGATGTGTACGTACTTGTCTAAGTCATAGCAGAATGCGAATGCATAAATTGAATACCTCACCAGGCTTGAACCGACAAGAAGAAAGCTACGGACATTTGGCATGTTTGCTTCAACAAAAAGAAATGTAAAGAAAGCCTCCCAATTGTAGTCGTAGGACCAAGCCAACAGTCCCGGAGGTTTTTAGTGAAAAGTCTGCTTCTTGCCAGTGAATTAGTTGGATGGACCAACTTTTTTTTTTTTTTTTTACTGTCTTATCGTTCGTCATTCTTCTCCAAATCAGAGAATGTGCTTGGCCAAAAAAAAAACAAAAAAAAAAAGTCAGAGAATGTACTGTCTGATTTTTTGAGTAGATATAGTATGTTTCTGTTTTATTTAAAATAAAATAAAATTGAATGGCCATTTTATTTAGAGTGGCACAACTCTGGAAGATTTGGGGTTCTCTTACTTCTCGCTTCTGTCTATCCATACTTGATCACAAAATTTCTTTGAATCCAATGATGAAAAAAAATTTGTATTGGGCCTGTGTCTTTTCTTTTAGTTATTTTCTTCTACTAGTAAAAGCACCCATGCGATGCATGGGCTATATAAATAATTTTTTTAATAAGTGACATTTTATCATTTACGACGAACTAAAATTTTTATAAATAAATGTCAATCTATAAGAATTTTTCTCAAAAGAATAACTTATAGCATATCATCTCTAATACTCATATCATCATAAATGTAGTGGGGCTATATAATTATCATTTTTAATGTTAAATATGCTATTAGTATTAAGTCAACGTAAAACTAAATAAATACAGTGTGAAGGGATACAATAAGCATTTTCATACAATATATAATTAATTAGACCAAATTATCAAAAACTTTCCTATAAACAATATTAAAAGTTTTGTCTGTGGATTGACCATCCTCATCAGAAACTATATTTTTAAACCTTCCCTACTTCGAACACGAGAAACAGCAACTTAACTGGCCGTGTGTGAAAACAGGACGAGGCAAGTACAAATCGACATTACACAGGCTCTAGCCTTGGCTTTTATTAATGGTCATCGCAAAAGCCAACATAATAGGAAACTGCCTCTTTTTCAGAGTTAAATGAAAACTAGAATCAGATGGACACATAGCAATATGAGGTATATATATTTCATCCCTATAGTTGACTCAGACATTTCTTAGGCTTCAATAACATGTTTTCCAGTTCTTGAAACTATGAGACATGTACCATTGCACAACCCCATAGCCTTATCAATGTTTTGCATCAAAATAATTGGGGCACCGACTTTCAATCTTATTTCATGATTTGGGAGTCCTGACATTCTAAT
This sequence comes from Prosopis cineraria, assembly GCF_029017545.1. Taxonomy (NCBI): domain Eukaryota; kingdom Viridiplantae; phylum Streptophyta; class Magnoliopsida; order Fabales; family Fabaceae; genus Prosopis; species Prosopis cineraria. The sequence goes on from NW_026555335.1 coordinate 12,683,797, forward strand.
TAAATTTAGAAATTCTGTAGAGTGTAAAGTCATCGAGTGATTCATATCCCATCATCTTTTACAACACTATCAAAACTCAAGTAGACAACTTCCTCTCCAGGGATCATGGATAATATGTAATTGTTTCCTTCTTCAACCACAGCCAATGTAGGGCTAAGATAGTTCTATCTCTAAAATATGAAGATTATTGACAATGGTAAGGAAATTCGGGAAAGTTGAATCAACAATAGACTTTATTGGATTTTCTAAACCCATCCAATAACAATTAGCTGGGATCTTAATATCCACGGATCCTTCATTAACTCCAGTAGCAGTCCCATCACACCATTGAGATAATCCAATCAGCAAAATTTTGAATATCACTATTAGATGCCATATTATTTGTTGCCATAAGTCTCATGTTTCTTGTTAATGTAAGAAGTTGACAATTATCTTATATGTATGAAGAGTTAATGGTAGCAAAAACAATCTCTTCGCTAGATCCACTGGAATAACAGGAAGGATCTGCCTGAAATCTCCACCAACATGACAACTTTTCCTCTAAATGGAAGATTGGCAGCTAATGGGTTACTAACTTTAGAATATCTTTTAAGTATTTATCAAGAGTTTCAAAACAAAACTTGTGTGCCATTGGAGCCTCATCCCATATAA